>NC_134085.1:42248248-42548248 GCF_000715075.1 Nicotiana tabacum
GCGCACGCCATTGCGAGTGAGCGGGCGGCTGGGTATAGGTTTGTGCGTGATGGACAGAAAAATGGGGATCTGGCGGTGGGTAATAGTGTTGTGGTGGGCTATATGGAGTGTGGGGGTAAGTTTGGAGATCGGGTCGCAGCTGGTTGTAGTAACAGGGAAGATTCCTGGAACCAACCCAAGCTCTCGACTCAATTGTCGCAACGTCCTCCTTCTTCTACTTCCCGGGCACACCCCCAGTACCGTTTTGAATAGCCTGAGTGGTCGCCTTGATTGCTGAATAACTCATGATCTTGTTGGACTTGAGTCCCTCGTCAACCATGCCTCCCATTTTCACAACTTCATTAAAGGACTTACCTACTGTTGACACCAAGTGACCAAAATAAGTGGGTTCCAAGGCCTTTAAGAAATAATCAACAATCTCTCTTTCTTTCATCGGAGGGTCAACCCTCGCTACTTGCTCTCTCCAGCGGAGTCCATATTCCCTGAAGCTCTCACCGGGCTTCTTTTCCAACTTTGTCAACGACAGACGATCTAGGATAATTTCGAGGTTGTACTGAAAATGGCAGGCGAAGGCTTGGGCCAAATCGTCCCATGTGTACCTCCTGTTGTGATCTTGTATGGTATACCATTCTAAAGCCGATCCACTCAAACTTTGGCTGAAATATGCCATCAGCAATTTATCTCTTCCACCTGCTCCTCTCATCTTGCTACAGAATCCTCTTAAGTGTGCTACCGGGTCACCATGCCCATTGTACAGAAACTTGGGCATTTTCAACCCCGCTGGCAATTGAACATCTGGGAACAAACATAAATCCTTATAAGACACACTTATTTGACCTCCCAACCCCCTCATATCTCGGAATGACTGTTCTAAGCTTTTGACCTTTCTGATCATCTCTTCATGCTCGGGATTTTTGGGCAGTTTCTCGGTCTATGTCGGGATATCAAGATGAGGGGTGTAAGGATATGGTTCTGGAACTTTGAAGGTGGGTTCAGGGGGATAGTACTGGTTGTCATGAGTTTGGAACAGGGTTTCCCTGGAAGATCGATGTAATGTAGTAGGTGGAGGTGCCACAAAAATAGGTGTAATTGGTGGGGGAGGGTATGTGACTTGTTTGGGTGGTGGAGCTTGAGAAGTATAGGAAGTGGCGCCATGGCATTGTTGGTAGAGGGGAAAGGCTGGAGATGAGTTCACAGTGGGAGGTTCCGGAGGTTGGGCTGATGGTGGGATGTAAGCAGGATTAGCGGGATAAACCGGTGGTGGATGCCCCTTCGCCCAGGCTTGGTACATCTCATCCATCTGCTGCTTCAGCTTATACATTTCTTCCCTCATCGCATTAACGTCCATTTCCTCCACCTCTTTCAATGGGTCGACAATACTTGTTTCCGGTTCCTGGTCGACCATATTCAGCCTATCTTTCGATCGGGTGTTGTATGAGTGAGTTGCTAGAATGCCAATCAACTAACCACCTGTCTGGACTCAATACATCAACAACAACCTTGTTAGCGATTAGGCTTTAACATATCGAGAACCGCACATTGGGCATGAATGCACCTAAAAAGTTAACCGACTCTAATATGTATTTGATCGGTTGCATGCGTCATCCCAGCCTTTTCTTTCTTTCGATTGCAAACTCCCCCCTTTTCTTTCTTTTCTTTTCCTTCCTTTCGTTCTCTCTTTGTTTTTATTCCTTCTTGATTTTAATTTTCTCTCTTTTCTTTCTTGTTTTTCCGCTCTTTTCTTTTCTTTACTCTCTTGTTTTTCCTTTTCTTTCTTTACTCTCTTGTTTTTTCGCTCTTTCTTTCTCTCTTTTATTTGGTTACGGTCGAATCCTATGGAGATTTCTTACGTATCATGACCCCGCATGAATCAGATCAAGCATAGTTCTTGGAGATATAAAAAAACAATAAAACATTTTTTGAATTTTTCAAACTTTCCAAAATAAGATTTGGAAATAGACTTAAACAAAAACTAACGAAATACTGACTCGAAAAACAAGCAATCCACACACTTTAATAAAAGAAATACAGACTCCAAGACAAACTGGTAGACTTTAACGGAAAGGAAATACAGACTCAAGAAATCACGAATACATCAATGCCTCAATTGCCCCCGGGACCCGCGGGGCATCATTCGTCCTTGCTGTGGGCCGACTTGCTAAATCCCCCTGAAGGTGGTAGAGATCTTCCATTACCTGGCGAACAAAAATCATCACAGTAGCGAAGAACATAGATCTAGTCATGTCCTCACAACTACTGCACTTCATTGCGATATAGTTGGCGATCCTTTTGACTCGCTCTCTTATGACGCCCTTCTCTTACAACAAACGCCCAATTTGTTTGGTTCTGGCTTCCAAAGTTTGTTCAGCTACCTGGTTCTGCTCTTGGAGTTGTTGCAAGTACCTTTCTAGCCGTGCCATTAAGGTGTAACAATGTTCTCTTTCAGCCTTAAAATTTTTGGCTTGTTTAGCCATTTCACCCTCGAGGTTGCCAATTGCCTTTTCCCAACCTGTGACCCCTTTTTCATATCTTTCTTTCATCTGTTGAACGAAAGTTGCACGCCCTTCGGCGCTCTTAGCCAATCTCGCTCGTGCTTTTGCTAGCTCAGACTCAGCTTTCTGCAGGTCATCTTCATAGTCACGTACCTTTTGAGTGAGGTTGTAAATGAGCCTTTCATCTTTCCTGCTTCAGCCTGGGTTCTCGGCTTCAATTTTCAACTGTCGAACCTGATCTCTGAGGGTTTCATTTTCTCGCACCAATCTTCTCCTTTCACCTTCGGCCTCTTGTGCCTGCAAATCATTGTTGAAGGTGACATTTCTCAATTCTCCTCGTAGACCATGGATGATGGCCTTATATTCCTTTTCCTTCTCCCCCCAATCTAACCTCTTTTGAATTTTATCATCAAAGGCTTGAACATGAGGCCTTTTGGAGGGCCTTTCGGGCTTTGGTTCGTTGTTTACATAAGACATTTTCTCAAACCAAGCAACATAATTTGGATCTACTTCCCTCTTGGCGATGTCTGGTACCTGGGTGCCATTTTTTAGATACTGACAGGCATTACAATCCTGCTGAACTATAGCCTCGGGCAATGCAGTTTTTGGATGTAACTCTATAACCTGGGTGCTTAGATCTTCAACTTCAAGCACATCTGATACCTTCCCAATTGCCTCAAAACCCTCTGTGGTGCATATGGCTGAATACTCCTTACGCCTATTAACCTCAGGTAGCCTTTGGTGGCAGTCATATAGATGGCTTCTGTCCTTGGGAGCCATCCTATAGTCCACTCGACCTGACTTGCGTTAAGAACTTTCAAATGAGAAACCCATGCTTCAAATCCTTCAGGTGTGTTGTAATCTTTTGTCCTCTCCTCATAACTAATGATGAAGTTATTTGGGCTCGAACCGTAACTCATAAATCTGGGATGATGGCAAAGGTGCTCGATCAGCCACATTTGCAGAATGATGCTGCAACCTTCAAAAAATTGAGCCCCTGCTTTGCATAAAGTCAATGCTCGATAGATATCTGCCAGCACCAACGGGGCAAGTGTATGATCTTCTTTGGTAGTGAGGATTTGTGCAATTCTAGCCATACGAATGTCCACTATCCCTTTCTCATTTGGAAAAACCATAATCCCTAAGAATGCCACAATAAATGCGAATCGGCGATGAACCTGCCAAAGGCCCTTGTCTTGGTTGTTTCTCAGACCTTTTTCATGCTTTTCAAAACCAGCAGAATGCCCGAACCTGAAGTATAAGAAATGGAAAGCACAACACCCATTGCTCACACGTTCCTTATTTATCTGTTTACTAATATTCAAGAGGTCAAAGAACTTGTGCACCGATGCAGCCCTTGGAAATATAAGTTGTTACTTCCTCAAATCCCATCCGAATTCAATGTACCCAGCTATCTCCTCCAAAGTAGGGGTGATCTCAAAATCCGAGAAACGAAAGACATTGTGGACAGGATCCCAGAAGGTTACCAAAGCTTTGATCAGATCTTCCCATGGTTTGATTTCAAAGATGTCTATAAGAGCACCCAAGTGCTTTTTCACCCATTTCTGATCATCTTCGTCTAGATTATTCCACCACATATGCAAGTGTAGCCGAGCCTGTTCCCTGACCACTTCTGGCGGTTCCTGGATGATATTCATTTGTTCCTATGGAAGACTAAGGTTATGGTTGACTCGAGTTGACCCTTTTGTAAACAGTTTTTGAAGAAGAAAAATGAAAGAGAAAAGAAAAGAAGAAAAGAACCATAATTTCTTCCCTTATATGGCAACTTTATCCAAATGGTTGTTTTTGCAAATGACGCCCCTTCCCAATTTCGCGCGAATTATGAGGCCGGGGGGAATTATTTTATGACCCCTCACAAACTTGTCCATTCTTTTATAAAAATAGCCTTTCGACAACTGAAAAATACTCTGAGGCCATCTTGATAAGGACGGTTTAAGACATTGTCGAAGCTGGATCGACTTATTTTGACCAAAATCAAGATTGCGTTCATTCGACCACCGATTCTCTTTTCTTGTTTTTCTTTTCTTCTTTTTTTTTTTCAAAAATAAGGTCGAACCTTATGTAGGTTGCCTACGTATCCCACATCCGGTGAGAATCAGACCTGCGTAGTTCGGTCAGTTTTGACACATTTGAAAGAACACAGTGTTTGACTCTTTTGAAATAACTCTTTTTGAAAATTTTTGGGCAGAGTTTCAGGACGCTTTTCAAATACCGGGATGTTTAGAACCGGGTTTTATTTCCTTCCCTATATCACTCTTGGTTTTCCCTCTCTTTTTTTTTGCTTTATTTTCCCTGGCCGGCCAACATGCAAGCCAAAATAAATGTTCACATAGCACGTAGAATGCATCAGGATGGTCTGTTATTTCAGGCATACCCATCCTAGACGGACCCAACCCCTATGTTGAGTCCCCTAAGTCAAATGCATATGATGCAAACAAACGTTCCTACTAGGGATCCGACATGAGGCTGTGTTTTTCTAGGTTTAAATCATGGGGTTTTGGTCTAGACTTGGGGTACCCGAGCGGACAACTGCGGCCGAGGAGGGGGCGATGTACTAGGAGCACTGAAGTCTACCCGGCCTTGTCGCTTTCCCAGCCTCGTTCTATTTGGTATAATTTCTACAAAAAAAGCGGTCTACGCGAACGTATGCACCATTTCCAGAAGACTCAGATGGGTGGCGTAAAAAGACAGTTATATACAATTCAGATAATATTAAAGCGGTAAACATATAGCATTTAGCACAAAAGATTCACAGAATACAATAATATTAACAATAAATAAAGCCAAGTAAAAATCATGTTAACAAGCTCGAATTCTTGAACCCTGAACTAGAGATTCTGGGTTCAATCCCAAGTAGAGTCGTCAGAGCTGTCACACCTCGTTTTTACTCACACCCCGTAAAGGGTATAAATACAAGGGAGTTTTTCTAATTAAAGGACAATCGAAACGGGATTTGTTTATTTAAAGATTCAGAGTCGCCACTTGGGATAATTTAGGGTGTCCCAAGTCACCGGTTTAAAATTCCGAATCGAAGAAGTTGACTCTATTCTACAGCCTGTGAACACAGAAATCCGGGTAAGGAATTCTGTTAACCCGGGAGAAGGTGTTAGGCATTCCCGAGTTCCATGGTTCTAGCACGGTCGCTTTGATTATACTTGGCTTATTAAAATTGTTTAATTACTCATTTTTAGAACCTATGAGCATTTACCTCTTTTAAATCACTTGATTATTCGTAGGTAAAGAATTGAGTTACGCGTACGTATACTCTTTCCCTTTGGCGCATCAAAAATCATGTCACGCGAACGTGTCCAAAATTAATAACGCTTATTATTATTAAGAAAGTTTAGCCGAAGTTACGCGAACGTATACTCCGATTTATTTTTAAGAAATCGTAACCGTGTCACGCGAACGTGTCCACAACTACGATAGTATTTTTAAAATGGCCCTAAAGGTTCCTCTACGGATATCTATCTTATTGTCTAATTAAACATTTGGGGACATAGGCCAAATTCTATTCTAACATGGTACGCATCGCATGCCTTAATCAGCAAAATCTGATCAACTAAGATAAAATTATCACTACTTTTGGACTGAAAATTTGGACCAACTCTGGACTAACGGACCGAACGGATGGCATGATGGTTAAAGGATAACGTGAAAGAGCCTTGGGCTCGAACGAATTGGCTCTACGTGTGAAGAAGGGTGGCTGATCTGCACTCCAGGGCCAACGTGAGCCCAGACCCTTGGAGGATCGAGCGTTGAGGAGTGCTGGACTCGAGCTCGAGTCCCCGAACACGCAGGACATCAAATTATGGCGGAACGGGCATGAGCCCAATTTTATTAGTAAAAGGGGGTGTCACGCAAGCAGACTTGGGCTGGCCTTAATTTCATTAATTGAGCCAATATTAGACCCAAGTCTAAAACCCTCCTTTATGCACAATTAGCTACTTGTAATTCCATTAACACTTCATGGAACATGGAATGGAGTTAACCTTCTACTTCTGCATCTCAATTATTCGAGCACATGATGACTAGCTAACCATTACGAAATTGCAATACCATTTCCAGCTAAAATGCCCAATGCACAATTAGTCACTTGCAATTTAATTAAGAAATGATATGAAATGTGAAATGAGATAAACATTCCAAGTTTGCAAACAACAAATCCTACTTAAACATACCCGCAGTCAACACCAAAGTAAAGTAGTATTCGCTTCTATTCTCTTCCCTTCAAACATGACCACCATACCCCATATAACCAAAAATACATTCAGCTGACCCATAGCATTATCCAGACACAACTAACATGATATCTAAAACTTAAATGAACTACATATCAGTCTGAATCACTCTAGAGCTTTTATATCCAAACAACAATCAGTTTCAGCATTTGAAACAGGCTGACAACAGCTTTAATTAAGATTTCGAACAAAAGAATACAAGATATAACCAAGCTGAGTTAGACCTACTGTTAATCAAACATTCGTAATAGTCCAGAATCATAATAAAGTTCAGTCATACAATACCAAGCCTTTAACTATGAGACATTTAACATGAAAGTGAGCCTCTTGCTAATTCTAAACCAAATTCAACCCTCAAAAGATACTATCACCAAAGAGGAAAACATGCACCAATAACTCATGATTCTAAAGAAAAATAAAGCTACATTACGACAAAGAACAGGTTGATGTTAAGCTCCCAATCTCCAGATTTCCATATAAAACTTGAAGCAAGTTTTACATTAGGTAGAATCAAAGAGTTTATACCTGGAAATTGAAAAGGAAAAGAAGTGAAGAAGCAGTAGATAATAGCGGAACAAAAGCACAGCAGTATCAATGCAACAATGACCTCACAGCAGCATGAAACCCAGAAAACCCAAAAATCAAACCCTTCAAAGATTTCAAAAATCACAGCAGGTGCACGATCTAAAACTTTCAAAGATTTAACTAATGAAGAAGATTAGAAATCCCCAGCCGATACAGAATTTGATCAGTTTTTATCCAAGAAATATGCTAGAAATCAGTGCAGTTATAGAATTCTCAGCCATTTTTGTTTTCTCAGAATTTATTTTCTATTTCAAGTCTCTTGGGTCTGCCTTGAAAGGCAAGAAATGATGCCTTTATAGGCAAGAAACAGGGCAACCTTAAAGGTTCAATTTTTTTATTTTAGTCCTTTTCAAATTTTTCTTTTAGCTTAGGAGCCCTTATACAATTTTCCTTTTTGTTTAACTACCCCTGGTTCGAATTTCATTTGTTAGGCAGTCCCCCTCTCCAGCTTCCTAGAAGCTTCTCAATTATGTTACTCATAGATTCCCTTCCCCAATTTCCTAAACTACCCCTCGAGCCATGGTTATTTACTCTAGGAAACCAACCTAGCAGAACCCCTGTTGATACTTAGACAGACTGAATGGGCCACGGGTCAATTTGGCCCAACTGTTCAACCCCAAATGAACCAGAATAGACCCAAAAACCCAACCCTCAATATCAAAGATCTATTTGGCCCAACTAGCAATTATATGATTACCAAATAACACAGAACAATTAAACTTTAGCCCTAATGGTTTACTAACTAAACTTAACCAAACTAACAATTTTAAAACTAACCTAACAAGACTCCGATTACTCATGCATGAATGAATAGATTCCAGAAGAAATGAAGAATGATTCGAGAAGAGGAGAAGAAACAGAAAATTTGAAAATAAATGAGGGACAGATTAAACCAGAAGAAAGAAAGAAAAAATACCTGAGAAAAGTTCGAAAAATAAAAGGAAGCCTAGGTCTTCAGATCCTCGGATTTTTCGGCCAAATCTGAGGTTAATCATGTGCTCTTACGAAGAACACACGAATAAACTCAGATTCGACACGAAAATTTGCCAAAACTTGACTTGGGATTTCCGGGGTTCGTTTCTGATCTAAGATTCGAGGAACTGGGGAAATATTCGAGGGTAATGGTATATGGATTTGGAAAAGAGGGGAGTGAGGAGGCTATAAGGTGTGATTTTGGTGGCGTTTGGAGATGGCGCCGCCACCGGAGGCCGGGGATTTGGGGGCGGCTTAGCTAGGGTTTCGGGGTGTTTGTGGTGAAAGTGGTGAGCCGAAGGGATTCTGGGGGGGGGGGAAGGGTTTTCGGATAGTTAAATACCCTTGGGGCTTCAGTTCTGAGCCTTTTGATCAAGGGGATATCAACAGCTCAGATTGATACTTATTGAAACAACGTCATTTATTTTGGGGGGGGGGGGAACCGACCGGGTCAAGGTGTGGGTTTGGGCTGGGTATTGGGTAATTTCGTTTGGGCTGGGGACAATTGAATGGGTCTTAGCCCAGATCTGGATTTTCTTTCACTTCTTTCTTTTCCTTTTTCAATTTCAAAATTCTTTTCTTTTCAAAATTAAAATAAAACCTAAATTAATTAATAATAATTTAAAATAAATTAACCTACCCAATTAGATTAATCACTCATCATGGTATTTACAATAATTAGTTAAATACTAAATTTAAAGCAAAATTATACAATTCAAAATTAAAAAGTAAAAATGCAAAATGAATTATTTTTTTGTGATTTTTATTTTTTATAAACAAACTAATTTACTAATTATTCTAAAAATATAAAATTAAATCCTAAATACAGATGCAACATATTTTTGTATTTTTCATGAATTAAATAAAATAAACGTGCATAGACAAATGCAAATAATTAACAGAAAATGCCACGAAATCCAACAAAATTGCAAACACTGAAAGAAATTATTTTGTTTTGAATTTGTTGGAGTAATACATATAGGGCAAAAATCACGTGCTCACACCGATCATCAAGAGTCACTATGGCCTGGGAGATTGAGATGAGGACTCCTTATAAGCAGGTTGTGAAGATAGTTCGGAGGATTGAGGGTATTCGTTAGCGGAGCCGAGAGCAGGCGCCGAGGGACAAGTGGTCTCAATATTTTGAAGGATTCAGTGGCGCCCTATCTTGTGGAAAAGTTGAAAGGCCCCGTAAATTTCTACTAAAACCCGGGGTTTCGCCATGGTACAGACTTTTTCGGTTGTGCAATGCATTGGGGAGTTTGAGGAAAATTGTTGCAGTCCATTATTGTTACACCCCATATTTTCATGCATGAAAGTACGCCATAAATAAATTGATGAAAGTCTAGAAATGATATATTACATCTCGCATTTTCGTATGTTAAAGTTTCGTCTTAAGTTAATCGACGGAGACTCGGGGATGAGATTATCTTGAGGTTATACGTATTTATGCTATTTATAACAAGCAATAAGTAAGTGCCATGAAGGATAAAGGGTAAACGAATTAAAGAAAATGAGTTTCGTTTAAGGTGGTCAATTTGGGATATAATACGATCCGAGCCATAATACCCGGTGTTTATATACTAGTGCCAGATGATAGAATAATAAGACATATGGGAATTCAAGAACATAGACATCTCTAATACTTCTATGAATAAAGTCATTTATGGAATTCGTGCATTTGCTTGTTTCGTTCGTGTCGTATAGATCATGCCAAAAAGAAAGAAGGGGTAGCCTTAACATACCTGAGTCGATTCTCTTGACAATCACTCTAACACATGTTAATTGCGATGAAACATGTAATGGCGAGATCAAAATATGGGACAATTCGTATGAAATGCTCAAAGTAGTAACGTTGCTATTGCAAAATCATCTTTGTTCAAACTCTTTCTCAAGAGAATTAGCATTAACGTTATGTATGGAAAACTTGCTGAAACTTTTCTTAAGAGATTAGAGTTAATGTTACATGAAATGGAAAGCTTTTGGTAGAAACTTTTCCTTAAGTAAGTATGAAATGGGAAGCTTGAATGAAAGCTCTTAGAAAAAGACGTTACTAATGTTATGGGAAGTTTTGTTGAAATTCTTTTCATAAGATATTGTAGTTATAATTGTTATCTTTTAAGGTGGCTCTACATAATTAAGCTTGGTGTCACACTTCGTTCTCAAAGTGTGACACCTTGCTTTACCTTTAATACTTAGTCATTAGATGGAAAGGGATGATTGCCATGTGGAGGGAGGGGTTAAATCTTATCCCATTTTTTAATTAATTACCCAATAATTAATCAATTACCCACATAATTAAGAATTATCTCATATTACTTAAAATACTACTCACTTTTATTACACTTTATGTACCCTACTATCATGGTTATGGGGTACCTTACATACTCGGTACATTATTCATATTGACGTCCCTTTTTCCTGGGGACGTTGTGGTTCATGCCCGCAGGTCCCAATAGACAGGATAAGAGCCCTCCAAGTAGGCTATCAGCTCAACGGAAGGTGTTGGTGCGCTCCATTTGCTCCGGAGTTGCTTCTTTGGTCAGTTGATTAGAACATGTATTGATTTGATTGGCGGGACCCTGTCCTGACCTTTATGATATTATGTATTCGTAGAGGCTTATAGATAGATGTCATGTACGTGAAAGTTTGTATGGCCTTGTCAGCTTATGTTTATTATACGAGTGATAATTTTGGTCTTATAGGCCCATATGTGTTATGTATAAAGTGGTATTACATGTTTTATTCTAGTTATCCTATGACAACCTTTCCGTCTTATTTACCTATGATAGAATGATACGAAAAGATACATTATGTCGGTATAGGCATCGGTTGCCCGTCGTGACCTATCGGTTTGGGTCGTGACAAAAGTGGTATCAGAGCAGTTCTGTCCTAGGGAGTCTACAAGCTGTGTCTAGTAGAGTCTTGTTTATGGGTGTGTTGTGCACCACACATATAAGCAGGAGGCTATAGGGCATTTAGGACTGTCACTCTTTATTCTTACTCTAGATCGTGTGGTAGAGCTCAATTGTAAGAATTCGAACTCCTAAATTCTATTTTATTCATAATTTCGACGATATCTACATCCAGAAAGACAGTTGGTAAGAGGTTGTATGTGGATGTGGATGAACTAAGTCAGAGGAACTTGATTTTTCATGATACTTATGATGAGTAAATGTAAGGTCTTAAGTATATCATATGTGTACTAAGACGTGTAAGCGTTTTGATAAAGAGCCTTAAGGCAGGAACATCTATCCACCCCTATGGTGAAAGGCAATGAGAGATTCAGAAGATAGATACAAGCTTCAACAAGTAAAAGAAGTAATGTGAAGAAGGGTATAAGGTACCCAATTAATGAATGTTAATAGTATTTAAAATTCAAGCAGAGAGATGTAAGCATTCTTAGTTACTTTCAACAATAACAGATGTATGTACAATCGACAACACCCATCTTAGATATGCCTTATGGGAGCTAACATAAGTAGTATAAGAGAAGGACGGATATCAGGATGCGACTGGGGTTAGAGTGACCTAAAATGGTGGATGGATTGTTTACGTTAGTTGACATTTCCAAAGGATAATGTGCTAATAGATCTTCTTGTGGGACACCCAGATGGTTCATTCTAAAATAGTACAACTAGATATGAGTACTACAAAGATAGACACTGGAAGCCTGGAAAGGACAAATATTATCTTAGTATGGCTGCCGTCCCTAATAGAGAGATAATGTTAAAGCAAAAGAATATCTTGTCGAAGTTTCAGAATAAAGTGATAGACAAAAATATTAGCAGCAAATAAGAAGAGAGTGCATTATGAGTAAGATGTGATATATGAATGACAATGGTAGATAAAAAAATGACAGTATTAAAGATTCTATAGTCAAGTGAAGGAAAAGACGAGAAGTGACAAGCCTTGAGACAACAGAAGAGTATAGGACATAAAGTCATATCTTTATTTCGAGAAACAAGTCCATGAACAAAAGGAAAAGTTAGACACCCAAAGTAATAAAAAATTAGTATGGGCTGGTGAACAAGATAAACTAAACATGAATTAGGGACTGAGTGATTGGATAATAGTCGGTATCGTGAGAATTTCAGATTTCGCTTAGGCGATAATAGAATGGACAACAGAAGGAGATTCATGAGAAATTCAGAGAATAGTCATTCAAGAAGACTCTTCCCTAAAGCAGGTAATGTGAGCAAAGTTAAGCTTAAGGGTCTGTATGTGCCAATTATACTAAGTGTCACCCTCACGAGTAAGAAAAGTTGTTATCCTTGGTACAGAAGGATTACCGCAAGTTGAGTAAGAGTTATTGATGATGTGAGAAGACGCCAAAGCCGAAGAGGTAAAATATCTATAGGTAGATCGTCATAGCGCTAAATCTTAGTACTCCCCTAAAGGAAGGAATATGGAGTAATATGGCATTAAGTCAGAATTAAATGGTTCTAGTAATTATGGAATAGTAAAGGAAGAATGCGATAAAAATGAGAAAGGAATGAGATTGCACTTATTCAAATCCTACCGATATGCTACGATTCCAGAACATTATGCAAGCACGATATAAAGGAAAGGAAGTAAGGGTTCCTGCCCTGGATGTTATAAATAAATAAGGAGTCAGCGCAAGACATAAGTTACGATAAAGGAAATAACCCAAGAACGATTATGCGGAATATTGATATGAGAATGGGACAACAAGTAGTTAGTAATTGATTCAGAAAGAGCCTAGTTATGGCTAGACAAGAGGATACAGACAAATCAACAGATCGTGCAAGATAAAGATAGTGAACCCGAACATGGGGAATTTAGTCTCGCAGACATGACATCATGATAATTGAGAAATATTGGGGTAGTTAAAGGGTATTGCCACTGGGAAGACAGTCATGACTACACTTCGGAAGCAATAGTACAAGTACAAGGGCATGGAGGTAAGCAACTATAGATAATTAGAGGCGAGGAAGGACATCAAAAATTCTGTCAAGTATACGATATAATAAGCTCGTAGATTTACAAGAGTCAGAGGTCCTCCCTAAGTACTACAATGAAAGGCTAGCTGAGGAAATAAATAAGAAGGCTTCAACCAAAGCATAGTGACTTGAAGAAGAAGTGGTCATGTAAAAACAATCTCACAACAACATTGTATGCACTCCATAAGAAAGTGGCACCTACCGTGGCTAATGAACAGAAAGTAAAAGCAGAAGTAGGATTCGAGATCATGTGAGTTGCATGAAAATTCAGGCATCCATGGAAATTAAGATAAGCTAAGTACGCACGCATCAAGGGGACAAAAAGATCAGGAAAGGTAATAGCTTACGTTTAAAGAAAGTTGAGAAGGTATAAAAGGAATTATTCGACCAATGATACAGAGTTAGTACGTTATGGATACAGTCAAGATTTTGGAGTATTATCCATGCAACATATATGTTGACAATCATACAGCGGTAGAAGACTCCGGTATAAGTTAAAAGAAAGAATTGAGCCCAGGGCATATACAAAGGATTGAGTTGTTAGAAGATTATATCATGGATATTCCCTAACGCCCACGAAAGACTAAGGTAATGACTAATACTAGGATCCGTATATTGGAAGATAGCTTAAGGCTACATAAAGGCTGATCAGAAGGAAGAGAAAACTAAAGAGTTACATCAACCATGTAAATTAGGAGTCTAGTTATTGGACCCAGGAAATTATAAAAAATTGTGTTGGTCCAAATGCATTTGAAGTTTTGAAGATTGACAAAAGAACTCAGACATAGACCAGGTCAATCTTGTGAAGCACAGTCATGATCAACCCAAACATGTGAGATGCATGTGAAGGAGATAAATCTAACTTATCAGAAGTAATATCTTCTGATCTGATCGAAAAGGTTGCATATTGGATAAGGAGAGAAAGATTCCTTACATGAAGAGAAAACAGTTTAGGAAGAAGATAGTGTTAGAGTATGAGATCAACTAGAAGTCTTCTACAATAGAAGAGTAGTATCTGAATCCCAGTCAATCTCTAATTGCTAACCCATTAAATATCAGTGTTGTTCTCTTTTACAAGTAATGCACATAAGCAGAAGTTAAACGTAAATTGAAAGCAAAAGAGCAAGGCGATTTTGCAAGAAATTTATGTGTGATTCAAGTGTCCAATCCTGAAGCTACCTGAATGAGATAGAAGAACCAGTTCTAAGTGTCTATCTTTTATTCTAGTTCAATTATAGTAGGTGATTTTACATTGTACCTTTCAGCTTTTGTAGAAGCAATTATATTAGGTACCTAGAGTGTTCAAGTTAGAGTTAACTTGAAGTTGTCACAACAGTTGAGGTTGTGTGCCACAATGGGATTAGAGTTAATCCTAGGTTTACAAAAGCGTTTTTGTAAATGCAGTTTTTGACTTAGTGATTTTAGTAGAAGTTTGGGAAAATCCTACTGAGTAGTAGGTCATGGTTTTTTCACCTTTTGAGCCAGGTGTTTTCCACGTAAAATTCCCTGTGTTATTTATTTTTTTTACTTATTATTCCGCAAACAGTAGGAGTTGGAACACATAGAGGAACCAGGTCCTTCTACAATCAAGTTAAGCAAAAATTGGGTACCACACAAATCACCCCCTCTTGTGAGGTATTGACGTATAAAACATCAAATTGTAATTAAGTCAGAGAGATACTACAACAACCACATTATATAACGGATCTACGATAAAGCCAGTTAGAAGGGTACCAGCCTCATAAAAAGTCAGTATAAAGCTCTCACCGAATCATCTAAAGAGGTGCAAATGTTATATGAGAACTTCAAGTTGTGGATGTGAATTATACCTATATGGAAGAGAGGTCATAAAAGAGACAGAAGATATGATGTGAGATTTTAAGGCAAAGGTAAACAACGTACGAGATACTCAAATGCAAAATGTTGTGAACAATTCATACTCTGGATAGAAGGATAGAAGCACGAGGATTCAGTATCTAGGAATGATAGCGTTGTCGTAAGTGGCATATCTTCCAGCCTATAGTTTCTAGGTACTGAGAGATCTAGTCAAAAGAGCAAAGAAGAGTTGGAGATGATGTGATGTCTCGCTTTATGTTCCAGAATAATATAAGAAAATCTATGGTGCAAGTAAGTTGACGGAAGATTACGAGTAGTATAAATAGATATGTGTAGGTCACAACCTAAAGTATGATAGAGCGACAAAGTTTTAGGAAAACAGGAGTAAGGATAAGAAAAGGCGAGTGAGAAGGTGACAAGGATGGATAAATCATCGGGATTAAAATACCCACGTAAGGTAAATCACATTGGGATACTATAAAATAAAGTTATTGAAGCACAATATCGTCACTAAATGGATCAGAAAAATCACTTCAAATATTCCTCGATGCAAAGTGAGCCTTAGCGAAAATGTTACATAAGAGATCAAGTTATCAGTGGAAGATAATAAATCAACATTAAGGTGAATCAACAATGAATGGACAAAAGTCACAAAGTATGAGATAAGACTAGGTTGTCATTCTTGAGATAAACAATAACGAGAGGTCATTAAAGGAATTGAATTTATACATATGGGATAAGCAACGAAAGTAACCAGGAGTTTGGTAGAAGACCTCAGTAACGATAAATTAAAGTAAGAGTTATGGCACTAAAGTCATATGGATGGATAAGCAGATATATGAAATAAAGTATAACAATATTGGTAAGTTCAACAAAGTATCGAGCGAAGAACTTCAGTATACCTATAAATGCCCAGAGGGACATCTTGTCAAGCTCTGTATATGTTTACAAAGTGAGGCCTAGAGATTGGCCAAATGCTGGAGGAAAAAGGGAGAACAGTCACATAGGCACACATACAAGGCCAAAGTCATACATGCTGCAAGAAAGAAGGTAACAATAATTACGATATTGGAAGGATTCTGACCATAAGTCATGGTGTGAGAAACATGCCTAAAGGGGGTGATTGCCCTGGCCTTTGGAATTATTCACAGAACAACTGCCTAAGATGGAAAGGAGAGTACTAAAGTATTCACAAGGACTATAGGCTATGATAAATATAAATACATCAACAATGTTACACCCCACGTTTTTGCGCGTGAAAGTATGCCATAAAAAAATTGATGAAAGTCCGGAAATGAGATATTACATCTCGTATTTTTGTATGTTAAAGTTTTGTTATAAGTTAATCAACGTAGACTCGAGGATGAGATTATCTTGAGGTTATACATATTTATGCTATTTATAACAAGCAATAAGTAAGTGCCGTGAAGGATAAAGGATAAACGAATCAAAGAAAATGAGTTTCGTTGAAGGTGATCAATTTGGGATATAATATGATGCGAGCCATACTACCTGGTATTTAAAGACTAGTGCCACACAAGGTACCCCATGACCATGATAGTAGGGTACATAAGTGTAATAAAAGTGAGTAGTATTTTAAGTAATTTGAGATAATTCTTAATTATATGGGTAATTGATTAATTATTGGGTAATTAATTAAAAAGTGGGATAAGATTTAACCCCACCCCCAGCATGCAATCATCCCTTTCCATCTAATGACTAAGTATTAACGGTAAAGCAAGGTGTCACACTTTGAGAAAGAAGTGTGACACCAAGCTTAATTATGTGGGGCCACCTAAAAAGATAACAATAACAACTATAATATCTTATGAAAAGAATTTCAACAAAACTTGCTATAACATTAGTAACGGCTTTTTCTAAGAGCTCTCATGCAAGCTTCCCATTTCATACTTACTTAAGGAAAAGTTTCTGCCAAAAGCTTTCCATTTCATGTAACATACACTCTAATCTCTTAAGAAGAGTTTCAACAAGTTTTCCATACATAACGTTAATGCTAATTATCTTGAGAAAGAGTTTGAACAAAGATTATTTTGCAATAGCAATGTTACTACTTTGAGCATTTCATACGGATTGTTCACTATTTTGATCTTGCTGTTACGTGTTGTCGCAATTGACGTATGTTAGAGGGATTTTCAAGAGAATCGACTCAGGTATGTTAAGGCTATCTCTTCTTTCCTTTTGGCATGATCTATAAGACACGAACGAAACAAGCAAATGCACAAATTCTATAAATATTTATATTCATAGAAGTATTAGAGATGTCTATATTCTTGAATTCCCATATGTCTTATTATTCTATTATTTGTTCATGGGTCTCAAAAAATACGTAAGTTGATAAAGTATGTTTCATGATATTAATCAGAGGTATAATGATCTTATGACGCTCCGAGAGATTTTATTGACGTACTTCTCATGCATTGAATTTATTTATACATATACATTGACCCGTGACCAGATGACATTATTTACGCATATATATGTGTATATATTATATGTATATGGGATATGGGAAAAGTTTACGACATTATATACGCACCACCACCTGATCAACTGGTACACACTGATGATTTTGCCCATAGTGGCCGAGATGATATGATGGGATGCACTTAGAGGCTTGATGATGTTATGAACATATCTACCTATGCACGATATGACATTCATACGAATATACATGACACTAAAAGTATTTCATGATTTATAGAGTTATCCATACTTACAGGTTGAGTCATTTACTCCATGTTTCTTCCATGTCTTTTATATACTTATTTATGTTCTTTACATACTCGGTACATTATTCGTACTGACATCCCTTTTTCCTGGGGATGCTGCGTTTCATGCCTGCAATTCCCGATAGATAGGATGAGAGCCCTCCAAGTAGGCCATCAGCTTATCATAAGGTGTTGGTGCGCTCCATTTACTCCGGAGTTGCTTCTTTAGTCAGTTGATTAGAACATGTATTGATTGGAATGGCGAGACCCTGTCCAATCCTTTATGATATTATGTATTTTTAGAGGCTTGTAGACACATGTCATGTACGTGAAAGTTTGTATGGCCTTGTCGGCCTATGTTTAGTATACGAGTGATAATTGTGGTCTTATAGGCCCATATGTGTTATGTATAAAGTGGTATTACATGTTTTATTCTTGTTAACTTACGACAACCTTTCTGTCTTATTTACCTATGATAGCATGATACGAAAAGATACGTTATGTCAATATTCAATTGAGTAATGCACCAGGTGCCCGTTGCGGCCCATCGATTTGGGTTGTGACAATTATGCAACCGCAGAACTGCTTTGCGGATCAAAGATCCACCGCAGAGTGAAGCAGAAAAATGGGCCAATTTTGGAGGTTGTTTTGTGGTCAACTATACGATTACCTAATCGCTTCGCAAGCCGCACATCTATCGCAAAACCACCATGAGAAAACATCAGAGGAAGATTTTGCGACGCACTATGCGACTGCATAACTGATCTGCTGACCACAGATCTTTCGTATACTAGACTAGGACAACCCAATTTTAGAGGACCTATCTTCTCAGCAAACCTGCAGCTTCTCCTCCCTTGACTTGGGACCAATCACACGTCTCTTTCTGGAGAGATATATCCCACCCTCAGAGGGAAGAGTTACAGGGTTAGTTCGAGCGGCTCCAGCAAGGTCAGTTGTCCGTGACTAATTATGAGGCTAGGTTCGAGTTGTCTTGCCATGCACTTATGATACTCCCCCACTGATGTAGAGAGTGCAGAGGTTTATTGCGTTCTTAATGTAACGATCCAGCCGGTCATTTTGAGTATTTTAGCCTCGCTCCCCTAATTTATCTTACTCTATGTTATATTGTGATTTTGTGACTTGGCGAGGTGTTTGGTTTTGGTCTCGGGTGAGTTTCGTTGTGAAATGGGACACATAGTCCCTAAGTTGGAAGTTTAAGTTGTAAAAACTGATTGTAGTTTGACTTGTGTGAAGATGACTCTGAAATGGAGTTTTTATGGTTCTAATAGATCTAGTGATTTTGGTCTTGGGAGCATGTTCGGATGTTGGTTTGGAGGTCCGTAGGTCATTTCGACGTAAATTGACAAAAGTTGGAAAGTTTGATCGAGAGTTGACTTTATTGATATCGGGGCCGGATCTCGATTTCGGAAGTTAGAATAGGTTCGTAATGTCATTTATGACTTGTGTGCAAAATTTTGAGTCAATCGGAGTTGTTTTGGTATGAATCAGCCTTGGTTTTGGAAATTGGGAAGTTCATAGTTAATAGGCTAGAATTTGGCTTGTGATTCATACAATTTGTGTTGTTTGATGTGATTTGACGCTTTGATCATGTTCATATGAAGTTTTAGGACTTGTTTTTATGTTTGGTTGAGGTCTCGGGGGCCTCGAGTGTAATTCGGATCATGTTCGGCGCATTTTTAAACTTGGATGATTGCTGAATCTGGTGCTTCTGGTTTCCTTATATGGGATCGCAAGAGGATTGACGTGATCGCGAAGAGTAGTTCAGCACTGGGCAAAATTTTTCCCTATGCTCATGAAAGGAGGTCTGCGATCGCACAAGGTTGGCTTGCAGAGAATCGCGAATGTGTGAAGGAGGTTGCGCTCGCGTAGAAGGAATGATAAGGCTGGGGTTTGAGGTAGCTTGTGCTATACGATCGCATGGCCTGGAATGTAGTCGCGAAGTGGAGGAAAATTGTTTACCGTGTTCGCGATTCGCTTCATGCGAATGCAAAGAGAGCTCGGTTGAGGTGACATTTTGGGAGATTTTCAGAGAGAACATTGGGGTAAGAATTCCCAACTCGATTTTTGTTAATTTTCTTGAATCCATTGATAATTTCATCATCTAATTAGGGATTAGAGTTGGAAAATTTGGGGGGAAAATGGTAGATCTTCTTAGACTAAGTTTTTTGAGTTTTGAAAGGCAAACTGAGGTCAGATTAGAGTAATTCTTGTATGGCTGGACTCAATATCAAATGTGTGTTTGAATTTGTAATTTTGTTGGGTTTTGAGATGCAGGCCCGGGTTGACTTTTTGTGTCGATTTTTAATTCATTGCAAAGATCGTAATTTCATTGTTTGAATTAGTTTCCTATAGTTATATTTATAGTATAAAAATGTTTTGGCTATATTCGAGCCATTAGGAGTTGGAAAATCGATGGAAAGGCCTTCTAGTGGATTGATTTAGCGTGGTATGTGGTAAGTGTCTTGCCTAACGTTGTGTGGGAGAATTTTCCCTTAGGATTGGTGTTTCTTGTGATAATTGTTTTGTGTAAGAGTCGTGTACGCAAGATGACGAGTATGTACACGGGCTAAACGTAGAAATTTCCCATTTTTCCCATGTAGATTCCTTTCATGCCTTAATTGAGTTACCTTAACATGTTATAATCATCATTTTAGTCCGATTTCATGTCTACTTGTCTTATCTCTAACCTGCTAATTGCTCCATATGTGTATTTGAAGCTCTTGTTCCCTTTATTCCGTATTCATTATTTAAACTTTGAATTCCTTACTTGAAATTGCTATTTCTTGGAATATCCTGTTGTTGAAATTGGTATTGAGTTGCAAAGGCCGTAATTCCTATTGAGGCAAAGTGTTAAGTTGTTAAATACCATTCTATTGATTTATTCTCCCGGTTGTTATTGTTGAGACTGTGTGTGCATTGAAGTTGAGTCGTGGGCTCCTTATTGTGATATTTTGTTATTGTTTGGTTTCTCTATCAAGTTGTGATAATGGGCACTTGAGGTAAGATTTTTTAAACGTTGTGATATTGATACGCATGCGATGGTATATAGTCTGGGTGTTGAAATGCATTCGGTGAGATAAGGTAGGCTTGATACGCGTGGCTAGGAGGGGAACTACTAAAAGCCATGCAGTGTGATAAGGTGGGCTAAAACGTGGGATGCTATGTCGGGAAAAATGATTTTCAAAAGTAAATGCAAAGCTCCCATGGTGATATAAGGAAAGATTGTAATTTATTTTGTGATTTGAGACTACGAGGCGGTACCTCAGTATTGACTCTTGTTGACATTTCCCCGTTCTTTTGCACTTGTCTTTGATTTTTGTTTCCTTAGCGTATTGTAAATTGTCTCTTTCCGTGTTGCACTATTCACTTAATTTCTTATAGCTAACCTTGATATGTTATTCATTGTTTCAATTTCGTTACTGTCATTGTTACACTACCTACATTTGTTCTATCTTTTGGTTATTTCTAGTAGGGCCCTAACCTTATCTCGTTACTACTCTATATAGGTTAGTCTTGGCACTTACTGGGTACTGTTGTAGTGCACGCATGCTACTCTTCTGCACATCTATTTGTGCAGATCCAGGTACTTCTTACCAGCATAGGCATCAGTTGGGATTCTACTGCGGAGACTTCATGGTATACCTGCCGGCGTCCGTAGGCCTCATAATCCCCGCTATATAGATCTCTTTATTCATTATCTTTTATTTATAGACACGATGTATATGTATATCCGGTATATCTACTTAGATCTTGTTACTAATATTAAGTCGGGTCTCGTTATTTGTATATTTTGAGTTGAAGCATTGTTTTTTATATATAGCTATTGAGTTTGAGACATATTTATTATTAATTATTTCGCATGTTGTTAGGCTTACCTAGTCCAATAGACTAGGTGTCATCACGACATCCTACATAGGGAAATTATGGTCGTGACAAGTTGGTATCAGAGCTCTAGGTTCATGATATTATGGGTCACAAGCAGGTTAGTAGAATTTCGCGGATCAGTACGGAGACGTTTGTACTTATCTACGGGAGGCTATGGAACTGTTACGAAAAGCTTCACTTCTTGATTTCCTTATCGTGCCAAATTTTTGACTTCGGGATTCTTAGCCTTTGTCTTTCTATTGGTGAGGACACTCATAGCCAGATCGGATGACCTGACACCCACACTGCTTGGTAGAGCTGCGAGAGGCTGGGGTCGGGGTTGGGGTAGAGGCCTAAGAAGTCCACGTGGTGCAACCAGAGTACCTGCATGAGCTGCTACAAAGGAGCCACCAATAGCTCCAATTGGAGAGAATGCACTTGAGATGCCTGTTACTTCCCCAGCACTCTTGGAGACTCTCGGCTGGTTTCTGAGTATGTTCGGCACTTTAGCTCAGGCGGGGTTGATTCCACTAGCTCCTGCCACATCTTAGGATGGGGGAAGAGCACAGAATCCCGTTTCCTATACCATAGAGTAGTGGGTCCAAGTTGACAAGGTCTAGAGGTCATATTAGTATAGCCGGTCGCCCCAATTTTGCCTGAGGTTAGAGCATCAGCTTCTGAGGGGGAGTGGCTCAAGCTCGAGAGGTACAATAAGTCACCATCCTACTTTGAGTGGTTTGTTGTCAGAGGATGCCTAAGGTTTTCTTGAGGAGTGCCACCGTATCCTTCATACTATGGGTATTGTGAAGTCTAGTGGGGTTGCTTTCACTACGTTCTAGCTTAAGGGAGCAGCTTATCAGTGTTGGTGAGCGTATGAGTTGGGTAGTCTGACTGAGGCAGCTTCACTCACTTGGGCTCGGTTCTCAGATATGTTCTTGAGGGAGTTTGTTCCCTAGTTTCTCAAAGATGCATGGCGCGTAGAGTTTGAGCAATTGTGCCATGGTTTTTTGACAGTATCAGAGTGCATGGTCCACTTCAGTGAATTTTCTAAGCATGCACCAGCCTTGGTTGCTACTGTTAGAGAGCGATTTCGTCGATTTATCGAGAGGCTCAACCCTGGTATCAGATTTAGCATGGCCTAGAGTTGGAGATGGCCAACGCATACCATTAGGTAGTGAAGATCGCTAGAATATTAGAGGGTATGTGGGCCCAGGAAAGAGAGGAGAGGGAGGCTAAGAAGCCTCCAGATTGTGGCACATACAGTAGTGCCCGTGCCTCAATTGCAGCTCGTCAAGGTAGGGGTTATGTGAGCTGCCCTGTTAATTCTGCACTTCCGGCTTCCAGCGGTATTCCAGCCACTCTTAGGCCTTATATTCCCCAATATGCAGCGCCATTGTCTAGTGCACCTCCTGCATGGGTGCTTTTAGCAGTCAATCCAGCCTATCAAGCCCGAGCTAGTCCTTGTAACCACGTCCCCCTAAAGATTGTTTTGAGTGGGGTGACACTCGTCATATGGTGAGGGATTGCACCAGACTCAGGAGGGGTGCACCTCTACAGACTACTCAAGCTTTGCATATTCCATGGGGGGTCCCTAGGCCATGGTTAGCACACAAGTTGCCACTACACCATCACAATCAGCTAGAGGTGGAGGTCGGGCAGGTAGAAGTCGGCCTAGAGTGGGAGACCAGGCCAGATATTATGCTCTTCCTACTATGATGGACGTAGTTGCATCCGACTCTGTCATCACAGGTATTATTCCAGTCTATCATAGAGATGCATTTGTCTTACTTTTTCCAGGCTCCACTTATTCCTATCTGTCATCTTACTTTGCTCCATATTTGGGTGTATCCCGTGATTCTTTGAATTCTCCTATCTATGTGTCCACACCTATGGGAGATTCTATTGTTGTTGACCGTGTGTATCGGTCATGTTTAGTTGTTCTTGGTGGTTGAGATTAGAGGCAATCTATTATTGCTTAGTATAGTAGATTTTGATATCATTTTGGGCATGGATTTTTGTCTCCCTATCATGCTATTTTCGATTGTCACACTGACGCTGGCTATGCCATGGTTCCCGTGGATAGAATGGAGGGATGCTTCAGATTATGTTCCTAGTAGGATTATCTCATTTCTAAAGGTCAGCATAAGGTTGAGAAGGGGTGTAATGCTTATCTAGCCTTCGTGAGGTATGTCAGTGTTGATACTACTACCGTGGAGTCAGTTCTGATATTGGGGGATTATCCAGATGTATTTCTGGCAGATCTTCCGGTCATGCCGCCCTATAGAGATATCGATTTTGGCATTGAGACTCAGCCCATTTCTATTCCACTCTATTGTATTGCCCCAACAGAGTTAAAGAATTAAAGGAGCAGTTGCAAGAGTTGCTTGATAGAAGCTTCACTCAACCAAGTGTGTCGCCTTGGGGTGCTATAGTCATGTTTGTAAAGAAGAAGTATGGTTCTATGCGCATGTGTATTGATTATCGCTAGTTGAACAAGGTTACAGTGAAGATCAGGTATCCATTGATATGCATTGATGGCCTATTGATTAGGTCCAGACTGTCAAAGTGTTTTCAAAGATTGACTTGCGTTAAGGCTATCATTAGTTGAAAATTCGGGAGCCAGATATCTTGAAGACCGCCTTTAGGACTCGGTATGGTTTATTACGAGTTCCTTGTGATGTCTTTTGGGCTGACCAACGACCCACCAACATTTATGCACTTGGTGAACAGTGTATTTCAGCCCTATCTTGACTCATTCATCATTGTGTTTATTGACGACATTCTGGTGTACTCCTAGAGTCGGGAGGATCATGAGCAGCACTTGAGCACCATGCTCTAGACCTTGAGGGAAAGGAAGTTATATGCAAAATTTTCAAAGTGTGAATTCTGACTTGATTCAGTGGCATTTCTAGGCCATGTGGTGTCGAGTGGTGGGATCAAGGTAGAACCGAAGAAGATTGAAGCAGTGCACAGTTGGCCCAGATCGTCTTCAGCTACGGAGATCCGGAGTTGTTACATCTTGCATTTCTCGTACGTTAATGTTTCATCTTCAGTTAATCGACATAGACTCGGTTATGAGATTTTCTTAAGATTATAGTCATTTATGCTATTTATATCAAGCAATAAGTAAGTGCCGTGAAATAAAAAGGGTAAATAAATCAAAGAAAATGAGTTTCGTTGAAGGTTGTCGATTTGGGATAAAATACGGGCCGAGCGATAATACCCAATATTTATAGACTAGTACCATACAAGGTATCATATGACCATGATAGTATGACGTATGAAGGGTATTTATAAGTAGTATTTTAAGTAATTTGAGATAATTCTTAATTATATGGGTAATTCGTTAATTACTGGGTAACGGAATATTACCTAATTAACTAATGAGTCATGGGATATGATTAAACCCCCCCACCCCCACGTGGCAGCAAGCCACTAACAAGCCAAATGACTCTTAGTCATATTAGATTAGGTGGCAACCAATTCCAAGATAAGCCATGTAATTAGAAAAAGCTACAAATCTTTTAACAATTAAAAGATACTTATCTTCCAACATTTTGAAAGAATGGCATAGGCTCAACATAGGGCAATCTGAAGCTATGTAAAAGGGAAATCTGTAGCTCACATAGATGACAACCAGAAGTTAACGTAGAAGGGTACGGATCTTCAATAAATCAAACAGATATTTTACAATTTTAAGGGAGTATGGTGTAATCCTTCTCAAGAATATCACACGGATTTTTACCTACTCCAGGTATGTTAAGGCTAAACCCTTCCTTCATTTTGGCATGATCACCTAATTACATGCGTTTGATAACAAGACATAAAGATAAATTCATATTCCGAGATTTACATATATTTTCCTAGTCTCGTGAGTTACAATATTATACTTATCGGGACTTCATATTCAATTGAGCATTTCCTTCTCCTAGTCAAGAGAGCAGAGAGTTTATATATACAGTATTACAGTATTTTCACTACCATCAAGCTATAATCGATGGGCAGGCCCCTATTGGGCAACCTCTAATCATATGGTAAGTAATATACCAAGCCTACTGTGGTCAAGATCCTACGAGCGAGCCCAGCATGGCCGAGATACAGAGCCTAGTATGGTCGAGCGCCTATGAGCAAGACTACTACAACAGAGCAGTTATATATATATACCGAGCCTTATAGGGCTGGGCAACTATTTTAATTACTATATTCACAGTGTTAAGTCAGTATTAGCAGGTAAGCATATCTTCAGATTATCTTTGACTTCCAGTTGCTTCTAGTTATTATATTATCAGTTCAGTTTCAGCTTTCAGTTATATTGTTGTCTTGCATACTCGGTACATTATTTCGTACTGATGTCCCTTTTTCTGAGGATGCTTCATTTCATGCATGTAGGTTCAGACAGACAGATGGGTAGACCTCCTCAGTAGTTATTGCCTGAGTTCAGCTTTATTGGTAAGCTCCACATCCTTTGGAGTCACCAGGTCTAGATGTTTTGTGTACATCTTGTGTATATATGTATATAGGCTACGAGTAGGTTGGGGCTCTGTTCTGATCACAGTACATCCATCAGTAGAGGCTTGTAGACATATCATGTTAGTTAGTGCAATATGTTGGGCTTTGTAGGCCTTGTATGTATATTTTGTTGGCTTGTCAATTGTAGTAGTTATGACGGCCTTGCCGGCCCAATTTTATATGGACATTTAGTCAGCGTTAGTCTCTATTCAATTTTATATTTTGCTTCGCAAATTATCTTGTAATGTGGCTCATGTCCAAAGTATGACATTACATGTTTAGAGTCTTTTAGTCGCAAGTGGTATGCAAGGATAGGTGAGGCAACGGGTGCCGGTCTCACCCACATGATCGGTGCGTGATAGATGTTTTATTGGTTTGGCAGGGTTTTACCATCGATTTGTAGAGTGTTTCTCATTTGTTGGTGCACCTATGACCAGATTGACCCAGAAGGGTGCTCCATTCAGGTGGACCAAGGAGCGTAAGGAGAGCTTTCAAAACCCCAAGATTTATTTGACTACAACCTCAGTGGTTATGTTTCCTGCTAGTTGGGAATCTAATAATGTGTACTGTGATATGTTGCATATTGGTTTCAACACGGTGTTGATTCAGGACGGTAGGGTGATTGTCTACGCGTCTAGACAACTGAAGGTGCATGAGAAGAACTATCCTGTCCACGACCTTGAGTAGCAGCTATTGTTCATGCCTTGAAGATTTTGTGGCACTATATGTAAGGTGTCGCTTGTGAAGTCTACACCGACCACTAGAGTCTACAAATTCTGTTCAAATAGAAGGATCTTAACTTGTGTTAGCGGAGGTGGTTAGAGTTGCTTAAGGACTATGATATCACCATTCAGTATCAACCAGAGAAAGCAGGTGGCTGATACCTTGAGTCGCAAGGCGGAGAGTTTGGGTAGTTTAACATATCTATCGGCAGCGAAGAGGCCATTAGCTTTGTATGTTCAGGCGTTGTCAAACTAGTTCGTTAGATTGGATGTTTTGGAGATAAGTCAAGTTTTCTCATGTGTGGTTTCTCGGTCTTCTCTATATGATTCTATCAGAGAGCGTCAGTATGACGACCCCTATCTGCTTGTCCTTAAGGACACGGTTAAGCACAGCGATAGCAATGAGGTAACTATTGGAGTCTATGGTGTATTATGGATGTAGGGCAGGCTATGTGTGCCCAACGGAGATGGTTTGCGTGAGTTGATTCTTCAGGAGGCTCACAAGTCGTGGTACTCCATTCGTGTGGGTGCCGCGAAGATGTATCAAGACTTGAGGTAGCATTACTGGTGGAGGAGAATGAAGAAGGACATAGTGGAGTATGTAGCTTGGTGCCTAAACTATCAGCAGGTGAAGTATGAGCATCAGCGGCCAGGGGATTGCTTCAGAAGCTAGAGATTCCAGAGTGGAAATGAGAGCAAATTACTATGGATTTTGTTGTTGGGATCCTAAAGACACAAAGGAGGTTCGATGCAGTATGGGTGATTATGGATAGGTTTACCAAGTTGGCTCATTTCATTCCAGTGGTGACTACTTATTCCTAAGAGAAGCTGGCTAAGGTTTATATTCCTGAGATTGTCAGGCTTCATGTTGTGGTGGTATCTATTATCTCTGACTGGGGCATGCAGTTTACATCGCAGTTCAGGAGGTCCGTATAGCATGAGTTAGGCATGCGGGTTGAGTTGAGCACATCTTTCACCCTCAGATGGATGGACAATCGGAGCGCACTATTCAGATATTGGAGGATATGCTCCATGCATGTGTGGTAGAGTTTGGGGGTTCTTAAGATCAGTTCTTGCCGCTTGTAAAGTTTGCCTACAATAATAGCTACCAGTCGAGCATTCAGATGGCTCTGTATAAGGCATTGTATGATAGACGGTGTCAGTCTACGGCAGGTTGGTTTAAGCTGGGTGAGGCTAGGCTACTGGGTACAGACTTGGTTCATGATGCTTTGGAGAAGGTTAAATTGATTCAGGACGACTTCGTACATCCTAGTGTAGATAGAAGAGTTATGCGCATCGGAAGGTTTGCAACATTGCATTCATGGTTAGGGAGCGAGTATTGCTCCGAGTTTCGCCCACTAAGGATTTTATAAGGTTCGGGAAGAAAGGCAGTTGAGCCCTAGGTATATCGGGCCTTTGGAGATTCTTTAGAGAATTGGAGCGCTGGCCTACATGCTTGCACTACCACTGATTATATCTGCAGTTCATCGAGTATTCCATGTTTCTATGCTCCAGAAGTACCATGATGATCCATCTCATGTCTTAGACTTTAGCTCAATCCATTTGGACATTGATTTGTCTTATGTTGAGGAGTCGGTGGCCATTGTGGACAGGTAGGCTCGAAAGTTGAGGTCGAAGAACATTCTTTCAGTGAAGGTTCAGTTAAGGGGTCAGATAGTAGAGGAGGTGACTTGGGAGACTGAGTATGATATGCGTAGCTGTTATACTCATCTTTTCACCATATTAGGTAGGTCTCTATACTTGTTCGAGGACGAATGTTTGTTTTAGGGGGGATGTAACGACCTGGCCGGTTTTTTTGATTATTTTAGCCCCGATCCCCTAATTAGTGCTTTGTCTATGTTATATTGGGATTTTTTGACTTGCCGGGGTGTTTGGTTTTGGTCTCGGGTGAGTTCCTGAGTGAAATGGGAGATATAGTCCCTAAGTTGGAGGTTTAAGTTTTAAAGGTTGACAGTAGTTTGACTAATGTGAAGATGATTCCGGAATGGAGTTCTGATGGTTTCAATAGCTCCATATAGTGATTTCAATCTTAGGATCGTGTCCGAATGTTGATTTGGAGGTCCGTAAGTCGTTTCAACATGAATTTGCGAATGTTGGGAAGCTGGAAGATTTTGGATGTTTAACTGGGTGTTGACTTTATTAATATCGCGGTCGGATCCCTATTTTAGAAGTTGGAATAGGTCCATAATGTCATTTATGACTTGTGTACAAAATTTGGAGTCAATCGGAGTTATTTTTGTATGAATCGGCATTAGTTTCAAAAATTGGGAAGTTCATAGTTCGTAGGGTTGAATTTGGGTTGCGATTCATAGAATTTGTGTTTTTCTTGAGATTTTACGCTTTGAGCGTGCTCGTATGATGTTTTAGGAGTTTTTGGTATGATAAGTTGAGGTCCCAAGGGCCTCGGGTGTAATTCGGATCATATTCGGCACATATGATTGCTAAATCTGGTGCTTCTGTTATGTTATACGCGGTCATGAGAGGATCAACACGATCGTGAAGAGTCGTTTGGCACTGGGGGAAATTTTGCTCTATGTGACTGCAGAATTTTGGCTTTCAGAGAATCGCGAATACGTGAAGGAGGTCGTGTTCGCATTGAAGGAATGTTGAGGCTGGGGGCTGAGGCAACTTGTGCTACACGATCGCGTGGCCTGGGATGCGGTCGCGAAGTGGAGACAACTTGTTTACCGCATTCGCAATTGGTTTCACACGAATGTGAAGAGTAAAATGGAGCTGGGGAGAATTTGTCGTGATCGCTAAGAGTTTTCCGCGATTGTGATGTGTAAATCATTGGGCAACAGAACTTAAGTTTGAAATCAAGGGTTTATTTAATATTTCACATTTTGGACTTAGAGAGCTCGGTTTGAGGCAAACTTTCGGGGGATTTTTAGAGAGAACATTGGGGTAAGAATTCCCAACTCGATTTTGGTTAATTTACATGAATCCATTGATAATTTCAACATCTAATTAGGGATTTGAGTTGGAAAATTTGGGGGAAAATGGTAGAATTTCTTAGACTATATTTTTGAGTTTTGAAAGGCGAATTAAGGTCATATTTGAGTAATTCTTGTATGGTTGGACTCAATATCGAATGGGTGTTTGGATTTCAAATTTTGTTGGGTTCTGAGATGCGGGGCCAGGTTCACTTTTTGGGTCAATTTTTGAAATTCTTTTCAAAGATAGTAATTTCATTGTTTGAATTAGTTTCCTATAGTTTTATTTATAGTATGAAATTATTTTGGCTAGATTCGAGCTGTTCGGAGTTTGAAAATCGAGGGAAATGCCTTTTAGTGGATTAATTTAGCATGGTTTGAGGTAAGTGGCTTGCCTAACGTTGTGTGGGGGAATTTCCCCTTAGTATTGGTGTTGCTTGTTATAATTGTGATGAGTAAGAGCCGTGTACGCAAGGTGACGAGTATGTACACGTGCTGAATGTGGAAATTTCCGTTTTAGCCATGTCGATTCCTTTCATGCCTTAATTGAGTTACCTTACCATGTTATAGTCATCATTTTTTGTCTGATTTCATATGTCTACTTGTCTTATCTCTTACCTTCTAATTGCTCCAAATGTGTATTTTAAGCTCCCGTTCCCTTTTATCCGTATTCATTATTTAACTATTGAATTCTTTACTTGAAATTGCTATTTCTTGGAATATGTTCTTGTTGAAACTGGTATTGAGTTGCAAAGGCCGTGATTCCTATTGAGGCAAAGTGTTAAGTTGTTAAATCTCATTCTATTGATTTATTCTCCCGGTTGTTATTGTTGAGACCGTGTGTACATTGAGGTTGAGTCATGGCTACTTATTGTGAAATTCAGTTATTGTTTGGTTTCTCTAGAAAGTTGTGATATTGTGCACTTGAGGTGCAATTTGCGATATATTATGATATTGATACGCATGTGGTGCTATAAGGTCTGGATGTTGAAATGCATGTGGTGAGATAAGGTGGGCTTGATACGCATGGCTAGTAGGGGGCTACTAGAAGCTATGCGGTGTGATAAGGTGGGCTACAATGCGGGATGCTATTTCGGGAAAAATGATTTTCAAAACTAAATGTAAAGGCTCCCGCGGTGATATAAGGAAAGATTGTGATTTTTTTTTGATTCGAGACTGTGAGGCGGTACCTCGGTAGCGACTCTTGTTTACATTTCCCTATTCTTTTGCACTTGTCGTTAATTGTTGTTTCCTTAGCATATTGTTAATTGTCTCTCCCCATGGTGCACTATTTGCTTAGTTCTGTGTAGCTAACCTTGTTATGCAATTTGTTTTTTCAATTTCATTAATGTCATTATTACACTGCCTACATTTGTTCAGACTTTTGTTTATTTCCAGTACGGCCCTGACCTAACCTCGTCACTACTCTATCGAGGTTAGGCTTGGAACTTACTGGGTACCATTATGGTGTACTCATGCTACTCTTCTGCACATATATTTGTGCAGATCCAGGTAATTCTTACCAGCCCAGGCATTAGCTGAGATTCTATTGCGGAGACTTCAAGGCATACCTACCAGCGTCCACAACCCTCGAAGTCCCTCTCTATCTAGATCACTTTATTCATGATCTTTTATTTATAGACATGATATATAGGATTATGTAGTATTTCTACTTAGAGCTTGTGACTTGTGTTTTGTCGGGTCTCGGGATTTGTATAAGCTAAGTTGAAGCATTGTTTTATATATTGCTGTTGAGTTTGAGACTTATATTTATTATTATTTCAATTATTATGTATGTTATTAGGCTTACCTAGTCTTGGAGGGTATGAGGGCCAAATAGAGAGAGAGAGAGAGAGGAGAGAGAGGCTAAGAGGCCTCGAGATTCTGGCACATACAGTAGTGCCCATGCCCCAGTTACAGCCCGTTATGGTAGTGTCCATGTGAGGCTCCCTATTCGTTCAGCACTTCCGGTTTCCAGCAGTATTCCTGCCATACCTAGGCCTCATGTTCCTTAGTATTCACTGCCATTGTTTAGTGCACCTCCTGCACGGGTTGCTTTCAGCGGTCAGTCCAGCCGATCAGACCTGAGCCAGTCTCGCAGTCACGTCCCCTGAGAGATTGTTTTGAGTGCGGTGACACTCGTCATATGGTGAGGGATTTTCCTAGATTTAGTACGGGTGCACCGCCACATACTACTTAGGCTCCACGTATTCTACCGGGTCCTTATGCCATGGTTATTGCACCAGTTGCCACTCCACTTACACAACTAGCTAGAGGAGGAGGTCGGGCAGGTAGAGGTCGCCCTACAGGAGGAGGCCATGCCAGATTTAATGCTCTTCCTACTAGGACGGAGGTAGTTGCATCCCACTCTGTCATCATAGGTATTGTTCCAGTCTGTCATAGAGATGCATCAGTCTTATTTGATCTAGGCTCCATTTATTCCTATATGTCATCTTACTTTGCTCCATATTTGGGTGTATCCCTTGATTCTTCGAGTTCTCCTTTCTATGTGTCCACACTTGTGGGAGATTATATTGTTGTTGACCGTGTGTATCGGTCGTGTTTAGTTTTTCTTGGTGGTTTTGAAACTAGAGCCGATCTATCATTGCTCAGTATGGTAGATTTTGATATCATTTTGGGCGTGGATTATTTGTCACCCTATCATGCTATTCTCGGTTGTCACACCAAGACTGTGACGCTAGCTATGCTAGGGTTACCACGTATAGAGTGGAGTGGTGCTTTAGATTATGTTCCTAGCAAGGTTATCTCATTTCTAAAGTCTTAGCGTATGGTTAAGAAGGGTGTAATGCTTATCTAGGCTTTGTAAGGGATATCAATATTGATACTCCTACTGTGGAGTCAGTTCTGATAGTGAGGGATTATCCAGATGTAGTTACGGTGGATCTTCCGGGCATGCCGCCCGATAGAGATATCAATTTTGGCATTGATTTGTTATCGGGCACTCAGCCCATTTCTATTCCGCCCAATCATATGGCCCCAACAACATTGAAAGAATTAAAGGAGAATTTGCAAGAGTTGCTTGATGAGGGCTTCATTCAGCCTAGTGTGTCGCCTTAGAGTGATGCAATCTTGTTTTTAAAGAAAAAGGATGGCTCTATGTGTATATGTATTGACTATCGCCAGCTGAACAAGGTTACATTGAAGAATAAGAATCCATTACCTCGCATTGATGATCTATTTGATAAGCTACATGTTGCCAGAGTGTTTTCACAGATTGACTTGCATTTAGGTTATCATCAGTTGAAGATTCAGGGGCTAGATATCCCGAAGACTACCTTCAGGACTTAGTATAGTTAGTACGAGTTCCTTGTGATGTCTTTCTGGTTGACCAACGCCCCACCAACATTCATGCACTTGATGGATAATGTATTTAAGCCCGATATTCACTCATTCGTCATTGTGTTTATTGACGATATTCTAGTGTACTCCCGGAGGCGGGAGGCTTATGAGCAGCACTTGAGGACCGTGCTCCAGACCATGAGGGAAAGGAAGTTGTATGCAAAATTTTCAAAGTGTGAATTCTGGCTTGATTCGCTGGCGTTCCTTGGCCATGTAGTGTCGAGTGAGGGAATCAAGATAGATCCAAAGAGGATAGAAGTAGTGCAGACTTGCCTTAAACCATCTTCAACTATGGAAATCTGGAGTTTTATTAGTTTGGCGGGGTATTAACATCGATTCGTAGAGGGTTTCTCATCTATTGCTGCACCTATAACCAGATAGACCTAGAAGGGTGCTTCATTCAGGTGGACTGAGCAGTGTGAGGAGAGTTTTCAAAAGCTCAAGACTACTTTGACTATAGCCCCAGTGTTGGTGTTGCCTACTGGTTCGAGATCTTATGTTGTATACTGTGATGCATCACATATTGGTCTCGGCGTGATGTTGATGCAGGACGGTAGGGTGATTGCCTACGCGTCTAGACAGGTACAAGTGCATGAGTGGAACTATCTTGTCCACGACCTTGAGTTAGCATTTACTGTTCATGCCTTGAATATTCGGCGGCACTATGTGTATAGTGTCCTTTGTGAGGTTTACACTGGACAATGAAGTCTACAACACCTGTTCAAACAGAAGGATCTTAGCTTGCATCAGCGGAGGTGGTTAAAGTTTCTTAAAGACTATGATATCACCATTCGGTATCATCCTGGGAAGGCCAATATAGTGGTCGATGCCATAAGTCGTAAGGCGGAGAGTTTGGATAGTTTAACATACCTACCAGCAGTGGAGAGGCCATTAATATTGGATGGTCAGGCATTGGCCAACCAGTTTGTTAGATTGGATGTTTCAGAACTGAGTCGAGTTTTCTCATATGTGGTTTCTCGATCTTCTCAATATAATCCTATCAAAGAGCGTCAGTATGACGACCCCCATCTGCTTGTCCTCAAGGACACGGTTAAGAACGGAAATGCCAAGGAGGTAACTATTGGAGTCGATGGTGTATTACGAATGTAGGGCAGACTATGTGTGCCCAATATAGATGGTTTGCGTGAGTTGATTCTTCAGGAGGCTCACAAGTCGCGGTACTCCATTCGTCCGGGTGTCGCGAAGATGTATCAAGACTTGAGGTAGCAATATTGGTGGAGGAGAATAAAGAAGGACATAGTGGAGTATGTATCTTGGTGCCTAAACTATCAGCAGGTGAAGTATGAGCATCAGCGGCCAGGTGGATTGCTTCAGAAGCTAGAGATTCCAAAGTGGAAATGGGAGCGGATTACTATGGATTTTGTTGTTGGGCTCCCACAGACTTAGATAAAGTTCGATGCAGTATGGGTGATTGTGGATAGGATTACCAAGTCGGCTCAATTCTAGTGATGACTACTTATTCCTCAAAGCAGCTGGCTAGGGTTTATTTTTGCGAGATTGTCAGGCTTCATGGCGTGCCGGTATCCATCATCTTTAATCGGGGCATGCAGTTTACATCGCGGTTATCGAGGGTCATACAACATGAGTTAGGAATGCGGGTTGAGTTAAGCATAGATTTTCACCCTCAAACGGAGGGACATTCTGAGTGCACTATTTAGATATTGGAGAATATGCTCCATGAATGTGTGATGGAGTTTGGGGGTTCCTGGGATCAATTCTTGCCGCTTGTGGAGTTTGCCTACAACTACAACAACCAATCGACCATTCAGATGGCTCTGTATGAGGCTTTGTATGGTAGATGTTATCGGTCTTCGGTGGGTTGGTCAGAGCCGGGTGAGGCTAGGCTACTGGGTACAAACTTTGTTCAGGATGCTTTGGAGAAGGTTAAATTGATTCAAGATCGACTTCGTATAGCCTAATCTAGACGGAAGAGTTATACGGATTGGAAGGTTCAAGATGTTCTATTCATGGTTGGTGGGCGAGTCTTGCTCCGGGTTTCGCCCATGAAGGTTGTTATGAGGTTTGAGAAGCAAGTTGAGCCCTAGATATATCGGGCCTTTTGAAATTCTTAAGAGAATTGGAGTGGTGGCCTGCAAGATTACACTACCAACGAGTCTATATGCAGTTCATCCAGTATTCCATGTTTCTATGATTAGGAAGTGCCACAACAATTCGCTTTATGTGTTAGACTTCATCTTAGTCTAGTTGGACAAGGATTTTTCTTATATTGAGGAGTCGGTGGCCATTGTGTACATGCGGGTTCGAAAGTTGAGGCCGAACACCATTGCTTTAGTGAAGATTCAGTGGAGGGGTCAGCCGGTCGAGGAGGCGACTTGGTAGACCAAGCACCAATATGTGTATCCGTTATCCTCATCTTCTCACCACATCAGGTATGTCTCTATAGTCGGTCGAGGATGAATGTTTATTTTAAGAGGGGGAGGATGTAACGATCAAGTCGGTCATTTCGAGTATTTAGCCTTGATCCCTTAATTTATGCTTCCTCTATGTTATATTGTGTTTTTGTTACTTGCCGGGGTGTTTGGTTTTGGTCTCGGGTGAGTTTTGGAGTGAAATGGGACACATAGTCCCTAAGTTGGAGGTTTAAGTTGTAAAAGTTGATCGTAGTTTGATTTGTGTGAAGATGACTCAGGAATGGAGTTTTGATGATTCAAATAGATCCGTATAGCGGTTTTGGTCTTAGGAGCATATCCGGATGTTGATTTAGAGGTACGTAGGTCATTTCGGCATGCATTGGCAAAAGTTTGGAAGTTGGAATATTTTGGAAGTTTTAACGGGAGTTGATTTTATTTATATCAGGGTTGAATCCCAATTATGGAAGTTAGAATAGGTCGGTAATTTCATTTATGACTTTTTGCACAATTTAGAGTCAATCGGAGTTGTTTTGTTATGAATCGGCATTGGTTTTGGAAATTGGGAGGTTCATAGTTCATAGGCTTCAATTTGGGTCGTGATTCATAGAATTTTTGTGGTTTGATGTTATTTGATGCTTCGAGCGTGTTTCTATGATGTTTTAGGACTTGTTGGTATGTTTGGTTGAGGTCCCGGGGGCCTCGGGTGGAATTCAGATCATGTTAGGCACATTTCAGAACATGGATGATTGCTGAATCTAGTGCTTCTTTTATGTTATATGCAGTCGCGAGAGGATCAATGCAATCACAAAAAGTAGTTTGGAACTAGGGGAAATTTTGCTCTATGCGATCATGAAGGGAGGTCTGCTATCGCATAAGGTTGGCTTCAGAGAATCGCGAACGCGTGAAGGAGGTCACGTTCGCGTAGAAGGAATGTTGAGGATATGAGTTGACGTAGCTTTTGCTAAGCAATCACGTGGCCTGGGATGCAGTCGCGAAGTGGAGGCAACTTGTTTACCACGTTCACGATTGTTTTCACGCCAACACAAAGAGTTAAATAGAGCTCGGCAGAATGTTTCTTACGCAATCGCGAAGGGATTTCCGCGATCGCAATATATAAATCACTTGGCAGCAGAACTTAAGTTTGAAATCGAGGGTTTATTTCATATTTTGCATTTTGGACTTAGAGAGCTCAATTTGAGGCGAAATTTTGGGAGATTTTCAGAGAGAGCATTGGGGTAAGAATTTCCTACTCGATTTTGTTTATAGTTATAGTATGAAATTGTTTTGTCTAGATCTGAGCCATTCAGAGTTGAAAAATCGAGGGAAAGGCCTTCTAGTGGATTCATTTAGCGTGGTTTGAGGTAAGTGGCTTGCCTAACTTTGTGTGGGGAAATTTCCCCTTAGGATTGGTGTTCCTTGTGATAATTGTGATGTGTAAGAGCTGTGTACGCAAGGTGACGAGTGTGTACACGGGCTAAATGTGGAAAGTTTTGGTTTTTAGCCATGTTGATTCCTTTCATGCCTTAATTGAGTTACCTTAACATGTTATAATCATCGTTTTAAGTCTGATTTCACATGTCTACTTGTCTTATCTCTTACTTGCTAATTGCTCTACATGTGTAGTTGAAGCTTTTGTTTCCTTTATTTCGTATTTAATATTTAACTGTTGAATTCTTTACTTGAAATTGCTATTTCTTGGAATATCTTGTTGTTGAAACTTGTATTGAGTTGCAAAGGCCGTGATTCCTATTGAGGCAAAATGTTAAGTTGTTAAATATCATTCTATTGATTTATTCTACAGGTTGTTATTGTTGAGACTATGTGTACATCGAGGGTGAGCCGTGGGTTCCTTATTGTGAAATTATATTATTGTTTGGTTTCTCTAGAAAGTTGTGATATTGGCCACTTGATGTGTGATTTGTGATACGTTGTGACATTGATGCGCATGCGGTGGTATAAGGTTTGTGTGTTGAAATGCATGTGGTGAGATAAGGCGAGCTTAATACGTGTGGCTAGTTGGGGAACTACTAGAAGCCATTCAGTGTGATTAGGTGGGTTAAAATGTGGGATGCTATTTTGGGAAAAATGATTTTAAAAAGTAAATGTAAAGGCTCCCGCGGTGATATAAGGAAAAATTGTAATTTATTTTGTGATTTGAGACTAAAAGGCGTTACCTCGGTAGCGTCTCATGTTGACATTTCCCCATTCCTTTGCACTTGTCTTTGATTGTTGTTTCCTTAGCTAATTGTAAAGTGTCTCTCTCCGTGTTGCACTATTTACTTAGTTCTGTGTAGCTAACCTTGTTATGTTATTCGTTGTTTCAATTTCATTATTGTCATTATTACACTACCTACATTTGTTCAATCTTTTGTTTATTTTTAGTAGGGCCCTGACGTGACCTCGTAACTACTCAACCGAGGTTAAGCTTGTCACTTACTGGGAAACGTTGTGGTATACTCATGCTACTCTTTTGCGTATTTGTTTGTGTAGATACAGGTACTTCTTAATAGCCTTGGCATTAGCTGGGATTCTACTACGGAGACTTCAAGGCATACCTGTCGGCGCTCGCAGGCCTTGGAGTCCCCCTCTATCTACATCTCTTTATTCATTATCTTTTATTTATAGACACTATGTATTTGATTATCCAGTATTTCTACTTAAAGCTTGTGACCTGTATTTTGCTAGGTCTCAGGATTTGTATACACTGAGTTGAAGCATTGTTTTATATATAGGTGTTGAGTTTGAGACTTCTATTTATTATTAATTCAATTATTCTGCATGTTGTTAGGCTTACCTACTCTTAAAGACTAGGTGTTATCACGATATCCTATAGAGGGAAATTTGGATCGTGACACTTGCACTATGGTATCCAGGTCACTATGGCCCGAGATATTGAGATGGGGACTCCTTACAAGCAAGTTGTGAGATAGCTCGGAGGATCGAGGGAATTCATCAGCAGGTCCAAGAGCAGGCGCCGAGGGACAAGCTGTCTCGATATTTTGGAGGGTTTAGTGGTGCCTCGTTTGGGGGAAGAGGTGTGAAGCCCCATGATAATTCTACTGAAACCAAGGGTTTCACCGCGGTACGGACCTTTTGGGTAGGGCAATGCGTTGGGGAATTGGAGGAAAATTGTTTTAGAACATGTCGTTTCTGTGGTCCATTATGCGACCGCAAAACTACTATGTGGACCGCATATGCGTCGCGTTGTGGAGTAAGAAAATGGGTTAATTTTGGAGGTCGTTTTGCAATCAACTATGCGACCACATAATAGTTTCGCAGGCCGCACATCTATCACAGAACCAACATGAGAAAACTTCCGAGGAAGATTTTGCGGCGCACTATGCAACACATAACTGATTTGGGGCCGCAGATCTGTGACAGACTCGACCAAGCCAGCCTAGTTTTGGAGGACCTATCTTCTCAGTAGACCAGTAGGTTCTCCTCCCTTGACTTAGGACCAATCACACGTCTCTTTCTGGGGAGATATATCCCAACCTCTCAAAGGGAAGAGCTATGGGGTCAATTCGAGCGGCTCTAGCAGGGTCAGATGTCCGTGACTTATTATGAGGCTAGGTTCTCTGAGTTGTCTTGCCATGCACTTATGATACTCCCCGTTGATGCAGAGAAAGTGCATAGGTTTATTGCGGGCTTGCACTATCATATCCAGGTCACTATGGCCCGATAGATTGAGAAGGGGAATCCTTATGAGTAGGTTGTAGAGATAACTTAAAAGATCAAGGGTATTCATTAGCCGGGCCGAGAGCAGGCACCAAGGAGTCTCGATATTCTGGAGGGTTCAGTGGTGTCCCATCTGGGTCCAGAGGTGTAAGGCCCCGTAAAATTCTACTAAAACCCGGGGTTTCGCCGTGGTATGAACATTTTGGGTTGTGCAATGCATTGGAGAGTAGGAGGAAAATTGTTGCAAAACATGGCATTTCTGCGGTCTGTTATGCGGCCGTAGAACTACTCCGTGGACCGCAGGTCCGCCGCGAAGTGGAGATGAAAATTGGGCTAATTTTTGAGGTCTTTTTGAAATCAACTATGCGATCGAATAATCGTTTTGCGGGCCGCACATCCATTGTAGAACTAGCATGAGAAAACTGCAGATTCTATAGGCATTATGCGACCGTATAACTGATCTGTGGACTACAGATTTGTCGCAATCTAGACCAGGCCAGCCCAATTTCAGAGGACCTATCTTCTTAGCAGACCAGCAGGTTCTCCTCCCTTGACTTGGGAGTCACACGTCTCTTTCTGGAGAGATATACCCCACCCTCTTAGGGGAAAGAGGTAAGGGGTCAGTTCAAGTGGCTCCAATAGGGTCAGATGCCCTTGAATTATTATGGGGATAGGTTCTTTGAGTTGTCTCGCCATGCACTTATGATACTCCCCACTGATGCAGAGGGAGTGCAGAGGTTTATAGCGGGCTTGCACTATAGTACCCAGATCACTATAGCTCGAGAGATTGAGATGGGGACTCCTTAAGAGCAGGTTGTGGAGATAGCTCGAAGTATAAATGTTATTTGTCAGCAGGGGTGAGAGCAGGTGCCGAGGGACAAGTGGTCTCGATATTCTAGAGGACTCAGTGGTACCCCGTGTGGGGGTAGAGGTGTAAGGCCCTGTAAAATTCTACTAAAACTCGGGGTTTCTCCGCTGTATGGACTTTTTTGGTTGTGAAATACATTGGGGAGTTGGAGGAAAATTGTTGCAGAACATGTCATTTCTGCGGTACATTATGCAACTGCAGAACTACTCCGCGGACCACAGATCCGCCGCGGAGTGGAGTAGAAAAATGGTCCCATATTAGAGGTCATTTTGCGGTCAACTATGAGACCGCATAATCATTTCGTGGGTTGCACATCCGTCGCAGAACCAACATGAGAAAACTTTAGAAGAAGATTTTGCGGTGCACTATGCCACCGTATAACTGATCTACGGACTGGACCAGGCCAACCTAGTTTTGGAGGACCATTTCGCGATCCACTTTGCATGCCGCAGAGTTGAATTCGGAGGGTCCATTTTCTGATTTTATAACCCCATCCTATTTTTATAAAAACAACCTTGGGGTTGTTATATAAGGTTCAAATTGCTATTTTAAAGAGAGGAAAGTGCTCTAGAGTGAGAAAAGAAATCCCTAAGCTATTTGTTCATCAATCCTTGCTCAAGTCTTTGAGGATTCACAAGGAAATCTTGCTAGTTGTCTTATGAAGAGGTGAGGTTCTAGCCCTAGCTTTCTATTTCGAATTTGGGGTAGATGATTGGTAATGGAGAGTGTGATTCTTGGGTATGAGGGTGTCATTTATGCATGCATATACCACCAATGTTTGTAGGAAGGTTGTTGATCTCAAATGGGTAAACATTGGGATGTGGGATGAAGGAATCCACCATAGAAGAACCTTAAAATCATAATGCCCACCTAGTATTTGATAAAATACTTAAACAAGCTGGACCCCCGAATATCTTCCTAACTATGGTTTCATTTTGTTATGTTTCTAAATAGATTAAAGTTGCTAGGATTTTCGGAACATTATAGTAATTTGAGGAAAGCTCAAAGCGAGGTTTGTTGGCTAAACTCCTCTTGTAGAATTGAATTCCATGATGTCCTCGTAAGTTGTAATGATGATTGGCTCAAGCTCTTATATCTCATGTTCCGAGTTATTCCTTATAAATTTCAGTATTCCGAATAAGCTTTTGTTGATAGATATATACTAAAAATGTCTGCCAAATGCTCCTATCATATTGTGTTTTCCTTTGGGATTGTGTTTAAATGTGACCAATGTATCGAAATGTTATGATTTCAAATCATGTTTCAATTGCCACTTATCATGCTAATTTGTGGAAGAAATCTCAATGTGCTTGTATAGGGTAAATTATGCTATAACAAGTGGCTTCTTAAAAGAATGAGACGTGGAACCGAAGGAAACTATCCCGTTTGGTAGCGGAATGAATGACACACATAAAGAGGAAATAAATACCCTTCGCCCGGTGGCATTAACGAAGAATATTCCATAGAATTGAGTGTACTTCCCGTTACATAGAATTTGTCATTTTATGCCCACCGTTACATCTTCATTAATGACCCTCATAATTGACATTAAAGAAGGGCACAATCCTAGGACCTTGTTCCCTAGGCGTAGCTATAAATAGTGAGCTCTATTATCATTGTAAGGGACACGAATTTTCTGGGAAACTGATACTACAATATATTCAAGCTCTATACAACTTTATCTTTTTGTTTTTTCTTCTTATTACTATTGAACCCAGAGACCTCGCTACCATAATCTTTATTTATGTTATTTCGTCTTCATATCAAGGCTAAGTGTTACATATTTCTTCAATTATCTTATTATTTCAGGATCAAATTAATTCACTTGTCTAGAAACCACGTATAAATTCAAATGTACCATTTTATGGTTAAACAGTTTAGTGCCCATCGTGTGGCCTAGACAGCCGTGTAATTAAGTTGATCCTTGCCTTTTTCACTAATATGCTTTGATTATTTTGTCTTAGAAAAATTCATCAAAAATGGCAGACAACATTGTTAACAACATACACAGTCCCGAGGTTTGGGGAGTTCACCTTTATTTTGAGGATTCAATCAGTGACACCCACAATGAGGGTAACGATGCCACGCCGGTACATGACAGGCGATATCCGTGACATGTTCAGGAGACAACTCCTGATGATGCTGAAGAGGAACATGTTGTTGATGTGGTAAGGGTTCAACAAGAGCAACAATCGATCATTCTGGGCCACCTCACAAGGTAGGATAAGGTTATGATGAAGTTAAAACAGGCGTTATTGGAGGCTTCTAATAACGCGAATAGACGAGATCCAACTCTTCCCGATGCCCCCACAAATCAAACAATGTAGAGGATCGATAACAACACCCTGTGGGCAAGGTTGGTTCCGATGGAGCAGAGGGGGAGTATATCCGGCCCCAATAACTATGATAATCCCTTCCATAATGAACTTTTACGGTCTATGAGAGAAGTGAGCGCCTGCATAGACCCAATTCCCGGGTGCACCAACAGTGCTTAAAGGACTGTACTCAAAGAAATATATTCAATTGCCGCACAAACCAAGCGCGAGACCAGAATTAATCCCGACGTGCCAAAGTATGATAGAACTTCAGACCCTCAGGAGAATATTACCACCTATACAATGGAGGTAAAGGGGAATGTCTTAGCTCTTCACGAGATTGAATTTTTTTTGTTGAAGAAATTTTGAGAGACTCTCACGAGTGGAGCCTTGACGTGGTATTCACTGTTACCTGAGCATTCCATAGATTCCTTTGAGATGCTCACCGATTCTTTTATTAAGGCGCATGCCAGGGCCAAAATGGTGCATGCCCAAAAGGCCGACATATTCAGAATTGCACGAGAAGAATCTGAGTTGCTATGAGAGTTCGTTACCTTATTCCAAAGGAGATGATGTTGCTCCTGGTTGTTCTAGAAGAATGGGCGCTTGAAGCATTAACCTAGGGACTTAATTCTAGAAGTTCAGACGTTTTCCGGAAGTTGAAGGAAAGTTTGCTTGAGTTCAAAGCAATTACTTGGGAGGATGTCCACAATCGGTACGAGTCAAAGATAAGGATCGAAGATGATTAGGTCGGTTTCCCGTTATCGGCAAAGGGACGGGAGAAGAACAAAGAAAAATCAAAAGATGACTTTGACACGGACAGACAGTCTTTGAGCAGCTAATTTTTGCCCTATGAACAGACTGAAGGTTACAGTAGAGGTTTCCGGTTAGCAGATAGATTCAGTACTGACAAAAGGTCTGATCGCGTTCGGAACAATAGATCATTGTAGGACAAGGAAGGGCCAGGTACGCGGGATCCTTCCTACCCCAGGCTATTAGAATACAATTTCAATGTCAGTGTAGTAGAGGTTGTATCAGCTATGAGAAACATCAAAGAACAATGGTTTCTGAAGCCGATGAGTTCTGATCCTAACTAGAGGGATCCCAACTTGTAGTGTGAATACCAAGAGACGAATGGACATCAGACTGGGGACTGCCGACATCTCCAGCAAGAAGTAGCGATGCTGTTGAAGAATGGTCATCTCAGAGAATTCTTGAGTGATCAGGCTAAGAACAATTATGGATGCAACCGGGACAATGCGAAACCCTCGAAAGCTGGGGAAGACCCCATGCGCCAGGCAATCAACATGATCTTCAGGGGGGGGGGGGACGATATCAACAGAGTCACATTTTGAGCAGCAAAAAAAGATGAAAGTATCAATAACTCATAGAAAGAGGCTCTGGGAAGTTGCCGAAGACAATATCACTTTCATGGAGGAGGACGCAAACGAATTGCTGCTACTGCACAACGACGCACTGGTAATTTCTTTAAATGCGCTAGACTTTAAAATTAAACGTATTCTAGGAGATCTAGGAAGTTCGGCCAATATCATATAATGGAGAGTATTGGAGCAAGCTAAAGTCACCGGAAGCATCATTCCATCTACAAAACCCCTCGCCGAATTCAACATCGCAAGCGTGACAACTCGAGGAGAGATTTTGTTATCCACGAATGCCAAAGCAGTGATGAAAACAAATCTTTTTGAAGTGGTAGATAGTGATATGAGATATAATATTATTCTGGGAAGACAATGGTTGCACGAGACAAGATCTGTACCATCAACGTATATTCAATTGATAAAATTTCCAATGCCCGAAGGAGTTAAACAGATAAGGAGCGACCAATCGGTGGCAAGGGAGATAAATGTAGTTTCATTCTTTAGTAGCAAAGGGAAGGAACACGCGGTATAGAAACTACAGGAACTAGTGCCTACTCTCGAATCAAATAAAGTTAGCCCAGGGGGAGGGGGTAGAAGCATCGAAATCTTATCAAGTGCCAAGGTATTTCTAGGTACAAGAAGAGGCAGATGCAACAAAATCCACGGTGGAAGAGCTCGATCAAGTTTCATTGTTTGAAGAGTTCCTAGAAAGGAAATTTCACTTGGAGATAGGACTGCACCCCGAGCTCAGGTGTGGATTTATTGAATTTCTTAAATCTAATACCGATTGTTTTGCGTGGTCGCATGCGGATATGACACATATCTTGATGGAGGTATCCGTACACAAGTTAAAGTTTGGATCCTAACATACCTCTGGTAAGGCAAAAAAATGCCCTATTGCGAGGGCAGGTATAAATTCGTCATAGAAGAGGTAACCCGCTTACTTAGTATCAGTTCGATCCAAGAGGTAAAGTATCCAGACTGGTTAGCTAATATAGTCGTACTTCCTAAGAAGAACAATAAATTTCACATGTGTGTATATTATAAGGACTTGAATAAGGCGTTCCCTAAAGACTCGTTCCCACTGCCAAACATCAATCAAATGATTGATTCAATGACCAACCATGATTTAATGATTTTCCTTGATGCTTATTCTGGGTAAAACCAAATTAAGATGAACCTGAAAGATCAAGAAAAGACTTTGTTCATAATGAATTTCAACATATATTGTTATAATGTGATGCCCTTCGGGTTGAAGAATGCCAGAGCCACTTATTAGCGGCTCGTGAACAAGATGTTTGTAAAACAAATAGGAAAAACTATGGAAATTTATATAGACGATATGATCATTAAGTCTTTGATTTAAGGTGATCACCTTAAGCATCTACAAGAAAATTTTTTGACATCCTAAGGAAGCATAACATGATGCTTAACCCCAAGAAATGGGCATTCAGGGTCATCTCTAGAAAGTTCATAGGATTTTTTGTATCGCAAAAGGGGATTGATGTAATCCCCGATAAAATCAAGACCATCTAAGACATCCGGGACAAGCAGTCAAGTGTGAAAGAAGTCCAAAGGCTCATCGAGAGATTGACAGCTTTGAGCAAGTTCATTTCTCGGTCATCAGAAAAATGTCATCACTTCTTCACACTGCTCAAAAAGAAAAACAACTTCTAATGGACCCCGGAGTGCCAACAGGCTTTGAGAGATTTGAAAAGGTACTTGTCAAGTCCTCCGTTACTTTCAAAACCAAAGGAAGGTAAAAACACTGTTAGTCTACCTTGCGGTCTCGGAAGTAGTGGTAAGTGCAATTTAGTCCGTGAGGATGAAGGTACACAATCTCCCATTTATTACGTTAGGAAAATTTTAACGGGAGCAGACACTAGCTACCCATATTTGGATAAGCTGGACTTAGCTCTCGTTGTCGCCGCTCGGAAGCTGAGGCCCTACTTCAAATATCACTCGGTAGCCGTGGTGATCACTTTTCTTTGTGGAACATCCTTCATAAACCCGATCTCTCGGGTAGGTTGGCCAAACAGGCCATCGAAATGAGTGAGTTTGATATAGAATATAAACCAAGGACTGCTATTAAGTCACAAGTTTTGGCTGACTTTATGGCCGATTTCTGTCCGGGATTGCTGCCTTTGGTAACCAGAGAGGCAGTAATGGTGTCAAAATCGACATAAAGGGCTTGGACCTTATTTAAGGATGGACCTTCCAACGTAAAATGGTTCGGGTTTGGCATAGTATTAATTACGCCTTCGGGGGAAACCCTAAGGCAATCAATCAGAACGATCCCTTTAACTAACAACAAAGTAGAGTATGAGGCTTTGATTGCAGGACTCGAACTCGCTCAGGGACTAGATTCCAAGGTCATAAAAATAAAATGTGACTCGCAGCTGGTGGTAAATAAGGTCTATGTGATCTTCGAAACCAAATAGAAGCACATGCAAAAATACGTGGTAAAGGTCCAGACTCTGTTAGCTCTATTTTGGGAGTGGTCGATTACTCATATCCCGAGGAAAGAAAATGCATAAATGAAGGGATCAGAGTCCGGGATGGTAGTACAACTGATGCACTCGGTCCTAGATGCAGATAGATAACAACTAATTTGGTTTGGGACTGGAGGAATGAAATCATCGATTATCTCGAGCACGGGAAGCTGTCCGAAGACTCCAAAGAATCTCGCATGTTGCATGCCAAAGCAACACAAAATAGCTTCAAAAGAGGCCAACTGTACTGAAAATCTTTCCAAGGCCCGCTAGCCCGATGCTTGGGGGCATCTGAAGCTAACTATATTATGCGAGAAGTCTAAGAAGGGTTATGCAGCAACCATTCGGACGCAGACTCCTTAGTGCTAAAACTGATAAGGCTAGGATATTATTGGCCTCGCATGGAACAAGACTCAAAAGCCTTCATACAAAAATGTGATAAGTGCCAACACTACACACCACTGGTACATCAACTGGCAGAACCACTACATTCGGTTCTGTCTCCGTGGCTATTCATGAAATGGGGGATGGATATTGTCGGACCACTGTCGCAGGCTACCGGTAACGTAAGATTTCTTTTGATTTTGACCGACTATTTTTCTAATTCAGTGGAAGCAGGTCCTTATCAGAAGATCGGTGAATGCCAGGTGGTGGTTTTCTTGTGGGAAAAAATTATTTGCAGATTAGGAACACCAAAAGAGATAACATGCGATAATGGACCACAATTTATCGGAAAAAATTCACAATGTTCCTCAAAGATTTGAAAATAAGGAGGATCACTTGTTCACCCTACCATCCGAGCACAAATGGTCAAGCGGAGTCAACGAACAAAGTGATTATACAAAACTCAAGAAAATGTTTGGAAAGGCTAAAGGTAAATGGCCCGAGGAACTACCTGGAGTTTTATGGGCCTAACGAACAATGGCCAAATCGAGCACAGAAGAAACTCTATTTTCCTTTGTGTATAGGGAAGAAGCCTTAATCCCGGTGGAAGTAGGGGAACCTACCTTGAGATATTTCCAAGCAAATGAAGAATCAAATAACGAAGCAATGCTAGTCAACTTAGAGCTGCTCGATGAGTGGAGGGACTTGGCACATATAAGAATGGTAGCCCAAAAGCAGAGAATGGAACGATATTATAATCGAAGAGCCAACCTCTGTTATTTCAAAGTAGGAGACTTGGTCCTAAGGAAAGTAACTCAAAACACCCGGGAGATTAACGTAGGAAAGCAAGGTCCAACATAAGAAGGCCCTTACCGGGTTTTAGCTGTCACCGAAAAAGGTTTGTACGAATTGGAGAATCAAGATCGAGAACAGGTGTCCAGCAACTAGAACATGGCACACCTCAAAAGATATTATTACTGATAAACATCACCTGAACTGAATGTATGTGTTGCACTCTTTTTCCCTTCGTCTAGTTTTTGTCCTAATTGGGTTTTCTGGCAAGGTTTTTAACGTGGAAGTAATGGAAAGCATACTACGAGGAAAGTTTTAATGGCAAAAATAAGATCTTTAATAACGAGGCACACAAACTAAGAACCATGTGCGGTTAGATAATCTTTCGCTCGGTAGAAAAATTCCTACTGGGAAATTAAGTTTGCTATCTGACAAAGGTTACCTGACCGTTCACAAGTCCAAACCATTAAAAGATTGTCAGATAGTCCTTTGCTCGATAGCATAAATTCCTACAGGGACGCAGAGTTTGTTACCGAGCATAAGATTGTCTAGCAATTCATTCGTGGGGTCCACGAAGGAGAAAAACTTACAGTGTTCCAATTCGCATTCTTCACATTTGTACACTGGGGGGGGGGGGGTGATATCAGGATACAACAATAATGATTTCCACGTTGACCGGTAAACAAAAACCAAAAACATAGTTGTATCATTGGGACCAGGGGCTGCGCGGCCTGCTCCATAGAAACGAATTGTACAAGATAGCCACAAGTAATGACAATTTCTTTTTTAGCATAACAAATGTTTACGTACTTTTTGAAAATGAAAGGAATAAAATGAAGTCCTTTAACTTCTATCCTTTATCTTGTCTGAACGATGAATTAACTTTGTCATTTGAAAGTTAAATAAGTACTTCAAATGTTAGTACTACAATGAACATGAGACGTCCTCTTCAAGAGTACCATAAACATAAGAGGGCCCTCTCTTATGAACACCCTCACGTTAAAGGGTTTATTTCGGAAAAACTTATGTTTGGAATCACAATGCCTTCGGGAAACAATACACCCGAAGCCTTGCACAAAAATGATGCAAAAAAGCCATCTTGCGCAAATACTTACAAAAACCCTCACGTTAAAGGGTTGATTTTGTACGAGTTTGTTCCTGCAATACAGATGCTTTTGGGGGGAAAAGACACCTAAAGGCTTTCATAATCGGACGCAAACAGTAAAACATGCGCAAAACACTTAGCAAAAAAGAACGCAGAAAGATTCATGCAATATTTGAGCAAAAGATGTTTTATAATAAATAGGACAAAATAGCACAAGTACAAAAGTTGGGGAAAGAAAGGAAAAGCTAAACTGCTACCTCTCTGGAGCCCGGAGGAGTCGGAGTCTCCGCACCCCCAGGGGAAGTAGGTAGATGGCCCTCGTAAGTTGGACCTCAACATCATCACTTCCGGTTCCTCATCAGTTACCGAAAATTTAGAACCGGAACTAGAAGAACTAGGATCATAATGCTCTGTTGGGGGACTCGTCAGGAGACCATTTTTACCAACCAACTCAAGCTCACGGGCCTTAGCAATTTCAGCATCAAAGTTAGTGATAACAGCTTTGGCCTACTCCAAGGTTTTTCTACTCATGCTGTACATAGCATAAGTTTTCTCAACGATGAGGGAGTTTACTCGGCGCTTAAGTTCTTTTTTGAGTTAAGTTACCTCGGCAGAAAGGTTTTCCTAGGAGGATCTAATGGACTTGAGGCTAACGTCAAGATCGTGGACAATAGAGCTAAAAATTCTATTATGCTCAAGGTGCTTCTTATACATCTCCTCCCATCGGCCATATTTCATCCTCGTAGCAACAAGCTCTTCAGTCTTGGAATTCATGGATGCCTCTAAATTTGTTAATATTTCAGGAGAGGCAGCCTCACCGATCGGATGCAGCAAGAACGACATTATGAACTTCAACCCATTTTGCCTTAGACTCTTCAAATTAAACCCTCAACGAGGCGATATCTTGGCGAAAGGTGTCCACTTCTTGCTTGTTTTGCTACAAATGAGCCTCCAATACAATAGCCTCAGTGTCTTTGGCTTCCATTTTTGATAGGCGAGCAACACTTTGCTCCCGCTCTGCCAAAAGTTCATCTCGTTAGGAGGTAATCTCTTCCTTCTCACGAGTGAACCTCTCAAGGCCCTCGAAAACAAGAAAGTTGGCCTACAAAACAAGAAAGGCAAAACTCAGGATATGTTTAGGCAAAAATAGAAGAAATAACAAAGGAAGTAAGGAATGTACCACTGCGGCATTGTGCATGGCATTATTCAACAAGCATTCTCCTGAGAGATCTTGAATCTTTTCCCAATCTTTATCTGAAGACAAAGGCTTTAGATAATTAGCAAGTTCCGCCGGCCAGGATATCAAATTGCATCCGGTGGAGACCGAAAGAGCAATGTTCCTCCTCATTTGCGGATCTTCAGAGGGGGCAATATAATTTTGCACAAATTCCCATGAACTAGGGACTAGGGAAGAGTAACACCTTCTTCTTAATCAGGTGCGGATGGTGGAGATAAGGTAGCAGTTGCTAATGGAAGAGCTGGGGAAGAAGGAGATGAATTTGATGGCGATGAAGGATGAGAAGTAGCAGCGACAAATGCAGTGCTGGTTGTTGGTTTATCGCCAACCGAAGACGGTAGGGAACCGGTACTATGCCTCGTAGTAACAAGCATAGCAACTGGGGTCCAAAACCGGGAGTTGGCATTTTCTACCATCTTAAACTCCCCCAAAGTGCCAAGACATCATCATCGGTTGGTGTAATTAACTCAATAAATTGAGCATTCTGTTAAGTTGATGAGGATCTTCGCCTTCTATGTAGAAAATCTCCCCTATCACTATCTTCTCCATTATCGTCAATCATCACGGTGCCTATGAGCCGCCCGGGAGGAGGATAGTCTTCTCCCTCTTATTCTTTCCCCCAGTCGCAGAGGAGCACCTTCTTTTTGGTTGCTTGTTCTCCGGCCGGGGACTCCATAATGAAACACTTGTACCCGAAGCAGGCCCAGAGACACCTGTTCGAGTGAGTGCCTCCTAAAACAGCCTTGCCGCATTTAAAAAGCTAGAAGGGATCAATCAATTTCTTCATTTAAAAAGCTGAAACAAGGTGAGTCTAAGTTACCATGATTTTTGGCCTTCCACCCGTATTTGAGGGTCAGTTCTTTCCACGTGCGGGTTTCGTGCGTAGTGACATCCAAGATTTTCTGGACCCACTGGTCCAAGCCTTCAACCCTAGGTGGAACTCATTGTGTTGCTGAAATAGGCGAAGGATGGAGGATCAATATGGATATAGAAGAATCCCTAATAAAAGAAATATTAAACAAGGAGTATACAAGTGCGGTTCTACGGTTCCAGAAAGGATGAAGCCATTGCCAGAATGATGTCATTGGTAGAAACTTCAATAAACCATTCTATCCATCCACAGTCGTTTTCATCATCCATGCTAGATAATAGAGCACGATGGCAACGTTTGTTGAAATATATCATTCCCCAGCAGAAGATTTTGGGGGAATAAAGATTTATCACATGAGCTTAAGATAACTCCTCTCCGACTTGTTGGCGTAAACTCCTAAGACAAGCAATAGTCGGACTTATTTGTGCCAAACACACTTCGTAGAAGAGATAGAACTCCGCAATAACGGAGTCAAGCTCTCCACCCAAAGAGAATGCACCAAAAGTAAAAGTATACATGTAAAAATATGTAGAACCATCCTTGGGTAGGGTCACTTGCCCTGTTAGATCAGGAGCAACAAAATCCAAATCATAGTAGCAACAGTCTTCCTTCACAATAGAAATATTGGAAGGATGGATTGAAGAAGGTTATCTGCCAATAGCCCACGTGCGAGGGATAGCCGAAGGGAATTTCTCTTCGAAGTCTTTTGTTGTAACAAGACTTCTATGAATGATAGAATCCACTGTTGCTAGAGAAACATCCTCGACTTTGCTCTTGCCCTTTATAGAGCTGAAGTTCTTAGAAGAATAAGCCATTTGGACGAAACAAAAGCTTTTCCATTTGAAGGTAGTCAAAGAAAGGTTGAAGAATAATCAAGATGATTTTAGAAAGCTTGGAACATTATGGAGTATAAGTGACGAAGGTTGATACATATAAGTAAAAGTTTTGGCGGCTAAATTCATGGCCATGATTTCCTCGATAACTGGCAAGAGTTATGTTGAATTGTCAGATGACACGTTTTCGGGGCATTAAATGCGGAGAGACATGCATTTAATCAACCATCAGGAGCCTTAAGAGGGAATCATAGTAATTCCCACCAAAAGAGTGTTTCTACCAACTTCTTGGTGACACAATGTTATGTCATTGGAAAGTAGGCGGACTATCTGTATAAGGTAAAATATGCTACGATAGGTGGCCTCTTAAAAGAATGACATGTGGAACCGAAGGAAACTATCCCATTTGGTACCAGAAGGAATGACACTCATATAGAAGCAATGCCCTCTGCCTGGTGGCATTAATGAAGAATATTCTACAACATTGAGTGCACAGCCCGTTACAAAGATTTTGTCATTTATGTCCACCGTTACATCTTCATTAATGGCCCTCGTAATTGACATTAATGAAGGGAATGATCCTAGGACCTTGTTCCCTAGGCGTAGCTATAAATATGAGCTATATTATCATTGTATGAGACATGAATTTTCTAGCAAACTGATACTACAATCTATTCAAGCTCTATACAATTTTATCTTCTTGTTTTTTGTTCTTATTACTGTTTTGCGCATATACCCCGCTACCAGAATCTTTATTTCTATTATTCTGTTTTCATATCAAGGCTAAGTGTTACATATTTTTTCAATTATCTTATTATATTAGGATCGAATTAATTCACTTGTCTAGAAATCACGTATAAATTCAATTTTACCATTTTATGCGTAAACAATGCTTAAGACTCATATTGCTCATATGTATACGTAAAGTCTTGACTTGAAATACCTTGTTGTTGAAAATCCCTGATGATGTCGGAAAATGAAAGGAATGTGTATGAAATATGAAATGTGGCCAATGTGCCAAGAATTAGAATTATACTTGCACCCAATAGGTTGAAACAACCTACCCCAAAACTACACGTGTCGGTGTAAGTGTGATTGATGGGTAAATCCCCGTACTGATGTGTTGAGATTGTTTCCCCCTTAAATGGGATGAGATTGTTGTATTGAGATTATTTCCCCTTATTTGGGATGAGATTGTTGTTAACCTTGGATTGGATGTCAACTCACACGGCACATGTGGGAAGATGACCTAGCCGATCGGATCGAGATCGGATGCTATGCAGCACATATGGTGGTGTTGTAGTGGGATGTCTTGGGGTGAGATGGATTAGTTGATCGGGATGATATCGAACTCTGTGGTAAAATCACAGTGGTATTGTGATTGGATGTCTTTGGGTGAGATGGCTTAACCGGTCGGGCTGTGATCAGACTCTATGCTAAAACATGGTGGTCTATCGGTGCAAATCATCTCCTAATCTAAAACATTGGAATTTACTTGAAACTTATCTTGCTCCTAACTTGATACTTTAATTTTGTTTGAGGATTTCATTGATTCTATGTTGTTCCTTCTTGTACTATACTCAATTCATTAAGTGGGCATTTAGTCTTATATACTAGAACTATTCCACTAATGTCCCTTTTGCCGGGGGTGCTACATCTTTAAGAGATGCAAGTGGTTCCAAAGCAGACCGCATCGATCAGTGATAGCGGTACACCCTTTCTCCTCAGCTGATTTGGTGAGCCCCATTTTATTTTGGGGTCTTGTATCTTTTGTCATCTATGTATAGTATTTTGAGGTATAGTCAGAGCCTTGTTGCTGGCACCATCATGTTACTCTTTTATGTCTATTTGAGGCTCTATATACATAGTGCAAGTTGTGTTATGGTTTTGGGATAGTCAAGATAAAGATGTTGTAATTGTATCACCTGTTTACACCTATAAACTATGAATGTGAAATGTAATATTTTGGGAATTCTCAAATGACGTACTAATTGTAATGAATTTGGTATTGCTCATGTAATCTTCTCATTATCTAATTAAAGGAATACATCCTCACTTTCTTCATGGGTAAGGTCGGGTAGGATGTATCCAAAAGGCTTGCTTGACCGGTGTATCTTAGTTGAGCGCCGATCGCGCTCCCAGAGGTTGAGGCATGACAAGAGGTCAGTTTGTGAGGGGGAAGTCTAGTAGGCCCACAAATCTAGCACTGCAGCCTTCTCGGTATGCTCCAATGAGGCTCTATTACAACGCCATTCCAAAGACCTCCTACTGTCTACCGGCTATTTAAGGTTCCTCCAATGGGTGTTTAGGTCCCCAGAGTCAGACTTAGGGTCAGTCATCTTTCGCACCAAGAGGTTTCTTTGAGAGCGGGGATCTTGGTCATGTAAGGGGATTCTGCCCCAGCCTTCTTAAAAGGTAGTACAGCAGGTCATCAGCCCATGATTATCGCACAGCTATCCAGCTGCCCAGAGGCAGAGAGCAGGTGGGTACGAGCCGCCCTAGAGGTATAGGCTAGTCAGGTGGTGCACCATCTAGGTTCCATGCCTTTCCAGCCAGACCAATTGCAGAACCTCAAATGCCATGATCATAGGTATTATTTTTTTCTATAGTAAGGATGTTTGGGTACTATTTGATCCTGGGTCAACATATTCATATGTTTCATCTTTGTTTGCTCATTTTCTAGGTATTCCTCGCGAGTCCTTGGGTACTCCTATATATGTGTCCACGCTAGTCGGTGATTTTGTTGTGGTGGATCGGATTTACCTGTCCTGTATCATGACTATATGTGGTTATGAGACCAGAGCGGATCTTTTATTGCTCGACATGACCGACTTTAAGGCCATACTAGGCATGGACTGGTTGTCTCCATATCATGTCGTCCTTGATTACCACGCCAAGAGTTCTACCTTGGTGGTGCCAGAATTGCTTAGATTGGAACGGAAAGGTTCATCCATCAGTTCACCTGGCCGGGTTATATTTTTCTTAAAGGCTCGATGTATGGTCGAGAAGGATTCTTTGGCTTATCTAGCTTATGTTCAGGATACTGCTGTAGAGACTCTGATGATTGATTCAATGCCCGTGGTGCGGGATTTCACCAATGTATTTCCTTTAGATTTACCAGGCATGCCACCTGATCGTAATATCGAATTCAGTATTTATTTGGCCCCAGGTACGTAGCCTATATCTATTCCACCATACCGCATGGATCCGAAAGAGTTGAAGGAATTGAAAGAACATATTGGGGAGTTGCTAGCAAAAGGGATTTTTCAGACCGAGTGTATCGCCTTTAGGTGCACCAGTGTTGTTCATGAAGAAGAAGGATGGGACTATGCGAATATGCATTGATTACCGCCAGTTGAACAAAGTTACCATTAAGAACAAGTACTTGTTGCCACGTATCACCAGTTGTAGGATGATAGGGTGATCTCTAAGATCGACTTGAGATTGGGGTATCATCAGCTGAAGATTCGTTCTTCGGATATTCCGAAGACGGCTTTCCGGACTAGATATGGCCAATAATGAGTTTTTAGTGATGTCCTTCAGCTTGACCAATGCCCCGGTGGCATTTATGGATTTGATGAACTAGGTTTTCCGGTCATATATTGACTCATTTGTGATTGTCTTCATTGATGATATATTGATCTATTCGCATAGTATGGAGGAGCACGAGCAGCATTTGAGAGTTGTTCTTCAGACCTTGCTGGAACATAAGCTATATGCTAAATTTTCCAAGTGAGAGTTTTGGTTAGACTCTGTGGTATTCTTGGACCATGTTGTATCAGGCGAGGGTACTAAGGTAGATCTAGGAAGATCGAGGCATTCCAGAGTTGTCCTCGTCCTACCACAGTAACGGAGATCAGGAATTTCTTGGTGTTAGCAAGTTATTAAAGCCGGTTTGTGAAGGGCTTGTCATCTGGGATGGGATTCTCTCCAGTATTCTAATATCAAGTAATTTTCAATATCTACCTAGATGTATGCCACGTGTACAATTGAAGTTCAAAGGCTCTGATTTACTTTATGATTTTTAGAGTTTTCTATTTGCATTATTAAAAAATTATAGTTTATGTTTTATTTATTTATTAAATAGACAAAAAATGCTCGTTGCTGTAACAAAAAATGGTCCAGCTCATTCTTAATTAAAAAAAAGATCAATTTGTGAATCTTAATTTAAGAAAATTCTCATCATATCTATGTAGAAACAAGGTATGTTTTCTTTGGAAACTCAATTGAATTTTCTTCTACTAAGTGAATGTTCAGAAAATTGGCATCTAGAAAAATGAAACAAATGAGATTTTGGGTATTTTAAGAAAATGGTCTTAAAGTGTAATAATGTGTGTAAAGAAAATGACAACGTTGAAGAAGAGAACAAATTTAGTGGAGGAAGTTGAAGAAAATGGCGTAAAGTGATCATGTCACCTTTTGTTTTATTTTCTAATCATTATTTATTAATTAAGAAAATAGAAACATAATAACGAAATAACTAGTATAAAATAAATCCAGTCCATCGAAACTTTAGCTGCACACAAGCCATCATATATTTAATATATTGAGAATTACTGGACATTATATTACTGGAGGGGATATGCATCATCTATTGCAGCACCTTTGACTAGATTGACATAGAAGGGTGCTCCGTTTCGATGGTCCGATGATTGCAAGACAAGCTTTCAGAAGCTCAAGACCGCATTGACTACAGCACCGGGGTTAGTGCTGCCTTCCGGTTTAGGGATGTATACTGTGTATTGCAACGCGTCACGCATTGTCTTGAGTTGTGTATTGATGCAGGAGGGGTGAGTTATTGCATATTCTTCACGTTAGCTGAAGTCCCACGAGAAGAATTACACCGTACATGACTTGGAGTTGGCCGCGATTGTTATGCCCCATATTTTCGTACGCGAAAGTACGCCATAAATAAATTGATGAAAGCTCGGGAATGAGATTATTTTAAGATTATAAGCATTTTATACTATTTTATAACAAGCGATAAGTAAGTGTCAATAAGGATAAAGGGTACACGAATTAAAGAGAACGAGTTTCGTTGAAGATTGTCGATTTGGGATAAAATATGGGTCAAGCGATAATACGCGATAATTATGGACTAGTACCCTGCAAGGCACCATGTGACCATGGTAGTATGATGTATAAAGTATATTAAAAATAAATAAAATTTTTAAGTAATTTGAAATAATTTTTAATTATGCGGGTAATTAATTAATTACCGTATAATGGTACATTACCTAGTTAATTAATAATTAGTGGTGGAGTAATTGAAGTTTTGGATGAAGATTAAACTCAAAACGTGGCAGCAAGCCACTGTTAATCAAATGACTCTTAGTCATTGATTGATTAGGTGTCAAACAAATACAAACTACCTTACTCTTAGTCATTGTTGACTAATCAACTCTAACACCTTGCAAGAAATTTAGACGGATTTGTTATTGCAAAAGGAGTTTGCATATTTCTTGGGTAGACTGCAACCAGGCGTTGGAAAATTCCTCCAAGGTTTTCAACAAAATCTCTTAATTACAATACACTTCATCTCTAACATCCTCAAATACAAAACACCTTGAAACCAAGCATTAGAAATTCCTCGAAGGTGTTCAACAAAATTTCTTTCAGCCAAACAATCCCAACGAGAATTATTAGCACCTTAGCAACGTAAAATTTTGCGTTCTAAAAAAGTACGGTGCAATCTTTTCCAAGAATATCATGCGAATTTTTCTCTACTCCAGGTATGTTAAGGCTACCCCTTCTTCCTTTTGGCATGATCTATACGACATAAACGAAAACAGAAATTGCACAACTTCCATAAATGACTATATTCATAGAAGTATTAGAGGTGCCTATGTTCTCACCTCTTTTTTTTTCCACCCGAAGAGGTATAAGGGAGTTTTTCCTATTTAAGTGACAATCGAAATGGGATTATTTTATTTAAAATTCAAAGTCGCCACTTGGGATAATTTATGGTGTCCCAAGTCACCGGTTTTAAATCCCGAATCAAAGAAAGATTGACTCTGTTTTGCAGTCCGCAAACATAGAAATTCGGGTAAGAAATTCTGTTAATCCGGGAGAAGGTGTTAGGCATTCTCGGGTTCTGTGGTTTTAGCACGGTCGCTTAACTATTAATATTGGCCTAATTATCTGATTAATCACATATTTTAAACCTACATTAATTTTTTAACTTTAACCACTTTTAGTTATTTAAGAAATTATTTCAAGGTTATTTAAAATACACTGTAAGCCACGCTGCATAAAGTGCACCTGTGAGTCACGACACGTTCTACTTAACCTTGTTGGAAATTAGAACCGTATCACATGAAATGTATCCCCAGATTTTAGTAGTAGCCATGATAATTATATAATTAATGCGCCTAAAGCAAACTACGAAGTTCATTTTTAATATCTAAATTATAACATTCGTGAGGGCCATAGATGTTTTATTTTGCTTATGGCACGCCTCAAGTCTCTTTCTTCAAGTGTGATTTCTTGATCTAGTTTTATGAGGGTCATAAATCATAGGTCTTGTTTTATATGGCACACCTCAATTTATTAAAGGGAAAGCGTTCAACGACATGAATTATGAGTATTCACACATCCTCACGGTTAACCCAAAGTTTTATGACAAAATAAATTACAAATGAAGTATTTGAAATTAACACATGCTTCTAACTTTCTGAGGCATTAGTCAAAATAAAAACAAACTGTCACGTTATTTTTTTTTAAAAGACGGTCTTTGAAAGCTGTTGGGCTCAAAACAGGCCCACAAACAACAGAGCCAAGGACGAGCACTCCCCGGGCCTGGCTATGACCAGGCTGTCCCATTTGACTAGGATTGGGCTCGAAGGACTCTTTATTGATCCAATGGCGACAAAATGTCACATTTAACCAACTGGCTACTAGACAACCAAATTTCACTATAACAACCCCAAAGGGCCATGCACCAATGGAAGGACGTTACTTAGATTGAAATATGGCAGAATAAACAAGGGAAAACAACAATCTAACTATTTTCATGGCATATTATTTCATACATTAGCATACTTTAATCAAATATCTAGGAAATGAACTTGAATTTATTACTTCTAGAATGCTAATGATTCGATATCATCATAGCTAAATAGACAAGCAAATCATAGCTTCATGCGAGCAAAACATCAAAGTACATAGAACTTCCAATCAGATCCCAAAACCGAAACTCACATACACAAATGGACTACCCAGACTACTAGATTTTAGTTCATGCTTGGAAGGAAATCGTGCAATCGAGCTAAACATCAAAGAAAATTTCACAGAATACGGCCAATGTGACAAATAGGACAACTAGTGTATACATTTGAGCTGAACTATAACATGTTGAGAAGAAGATAAGAAGAAGAAAGAAAAGCAACATAACAAATCAAAAGAAACATCAGAATCCTATTTCAGTCTACATTTCACGTGATGTTTGGGCATGATATCAACAGGTGATCCAAAGCTTCATGTATAACATTAAAATGTTCATCAGTACATACTGTTACTACAAAGATAAATAAAGAGCTTTGAGAATCAACTTAAAACAACACCCAGCTAATAGGTACAGTAGCAGAGATCAGCAATAAAAAAGCAAATCAAACAGCTCCAAAATCCAGCAACTTCAGCTTAGGAATTTAGAAAATCCTCAGCGAATACCACTTCCAAACTTTGTTATCTTTCAAAGAAAAAGAAAATCTATCTCAAAACTGTACTAGAAAGTTTCTGCCGTTTTTCTATTCTTTCATTCTCTGATCTCCTCCCCTCAAATTCATGGAAATGAGACTCTTATAGAGGGGAATTAGGGCAGCAGAGATTGATTTTTCTTTTCTTTATTACCCCTTCCCCCAATTTTCACTTTTTCATTTCAGACCTTGAGATTTAAGTATGTTTGTTAAACCACCCCATTCCCATCTTTCTGGAAACTTCCTAGTTAGTTAGGAAAATCCCCTCAAGTTAAAATCCGCAAATTAACCTCCTAGTGCTTAAGAATTTCCTCAGAACCAAACCTTATTATGGGCTCAAAACAACTGAAATTGTCGGGCCTTCCTATCACACAAATAGGCCCAAACTTGAACCAAATCAAACAGACTGATTAATTGGCCCAAAAAACAGCATACAATTATACTAATCTAACATATGCATTTGACTAATTAATCATGCAATTACGCTAATAATCTATCTTAATTGAACTAATCAAAACAATTATTAACACTTAACCGAGGAATCAACCAACAGAAAAAGAAACAAGTAAAAAGGGAAAGAGGAGTACATTGATTTGGCCGGACATGAATGGACAAAACATAGATACTCGACAAACGATGAAAGAGACGAAACTTGGTTGGTCAGTGGTAGCTTGGCCGGGATCCGATGACTTCAAAATGGGTCAAAACTAATGCAAAACGATTGCTCTTATCAAGAGCAATCGATTCAAATGAGTATTGACTTAAATCGAACAAAATACTCCAAACAATTTGCACAAGGTCGAACTAGGGTTCTTCTGGGCGCTTAGATCTGAAATTCACCGATTTTGGTGGGATTTCTAATGTAACTGAAAGGAAATGTGAGATGAGGGAAGTGTGGGGATTGTTTGGTTAGAATATGGAGGTGTTTGGGATGGCGCCGCCGGCTGGTGAGGTTTTGGGGATTTGGGGAGGCTGGGTTCGATTAGGGTTTGGTAGGTTAGAGAATGAGAGATGAAATTGGGGGGGGGGGGGTAACCGGTTCCGACACCTTTATATACGGGGGACCTGAGTTCCGGTCCATTGGATCTTGGATCTCATTGATCCAACGGTTGAGATGGGAGGGGGCCAAAACGGGGCCGTTTTTTTTAAAGGGGAGGGTTTGGACCGAGGTTAGTGATTGGGCTTGGGTTGGAATGGATCCTGGGCGGGATTTGGGGGGTGAATGGGGTTTGGGCTTGAGTTTAATTTTGCCCAATTTACACAACCTTTCCTAATTCCTTTTTTCCAATTTTCCTTTAACTAAAAATTTAATAATAAATAATAAAAAAACCTAAATTAAACCTTAAATTAATTTAAATTGTAAAACTACCCACTTTTTCTACAAATTATAAAAGGTCTTTAATCCTAAAATAGAAAAGGAAAAAATACTATTCTAAGATTAAAACTAAAAATACCAAAAAAAAATGAACCATTTTTGTGATTTTCACTTTAATAAAACAAATAATTAACTAAATAATCCCAAAAATGTAAAGACAAATCCTACATGATATTTTTGTATTTTTCATGATTTTAGTAAATAAATATGCAAAAAAAAAAATTCAAACAATTAACAAAAAAATCGTATGAAAAATCTATAAAAATTCCAAATAATGGGAAAAATTTATTTTCTTAGATTTTATGGGAGTAATCCCCTATAGGGCAAAAATCATATGCTCACAGCTGCCCCTCTTTGCTCGGAAACACGATGAGTTTTCGTGCAAAGATAAAGTGAGCAGATACGAATGATTTTTGCCTCTTCGAATACTCCGTGGGGAGCATTTTTTGAAAGATTTGACCGCACCTTGCTTCCGAGGTTGCCTACATATCCTTTGCTATAAAGAAACCAGGTCAGTGTAGTTCGGGAAGTTTCGGTAGATGGGACTACCAGGAAGCTGTGATTTCATTGTTGCTGCCGTTGCTACTGCTTGTTGAACTCCTTATTACACCAAGACAAAATAAAAGAAGCTAGGCTAAAATATGATCTATGAATTACAAGAATCATATCTATATTTTCAAACTTGATCTCGCAGTTTCTGCTGCCCTGCTGACTTATACTTTTCAGGTGAGCTTCCTTTGTTGCTTATTTGAATTGCTTTCTGAAGTGAATTCCTTTATTCTCCAGGTGGCGCCTGATTGCCAGCATTTGAACTGTATTCCCGTGTTCTCCGGGTGGGTGCCTAATTACCAAAACTTGAATTGTATTCCCTTTGTTAACTTAAACTGTTTTCCCTTGAAACCTGTGTCATCTTACTTTGAAACTTGAATTGCTTTCCTTATTCTCCAGGTGGGAGCCTGATTACCAAACTTTAACTGTATTCCCTTGCTCTCTAGGTGGGCGCTTGATTTCCAAAACTTTAACTGTATTCCCTTGCTCTCCAGGCGGGCGCTTAATTGCCAAAACTTTAACGGTATTCCCTTGCTCTCCTGGTGGGCGCCTGATTTCCAAAACGTCAACTGTATTCCCTTTCTCTCTAGGTGGGCGCCTGATTTCCAAAACTTCAACTGTATTCCCTTGCTCTACAGGTGGGCGCCTGATTGCCAAAACTTGAACTTGCCTTTCCTCGAATCTTGACTTGTTTTCCCTTGTTCTCCAGGTGGGCTCCTGATCGCTGAACTTGACACGCCTTCCTCTGAACATTGCTGCTTTCCCTTTGTTCTCCAGGTGAGTGCCAAATTTCCAACACTTGTGCTGATTTTCCTCGAAACTTGACGTGTTTTCCCTTTCTCTCCAGGCGGGCTCCTGATTGCTGACCTTGAACCATCTTCCTTTGAACATTGTTACTTTCCCTTTGTTCTCCAGGTGGGTGCCTCATTTCCAACACTTGCACTGTCTTTCCTCGAAACTTGACTTGTTTTCCCTTGTTCTACAGGTGGGTTCCTGATTGTTGAACTTGAACCATCTTCTCTTGCTACTTGGAATTGTTTTCCTTAGAAACTTGCACCATTTTCTCTTGCTCTCCAGGTGGGCGCCTGATTGTTGAACTCGCATCGTTCTCCTTTGAAACTTCAGTTGTTCTCTCTTGTTCTCCAGGTGGGCGCCTGATTGCTGAGCTTGACCCGCTTTCCTTTGAACTTGTATTGTCTTCCCTAAAACTTGAGCTGCTTTCTATTCTTGAAACTCGTGTTGTCCTCCCTGGTTCTTCAGGTGGGCACCTGATTTCAACAAAAACAGACAAAACAAAAGAAATATTTCTACCCCAGTTTGATATTGGGAACATCTATGAGTGTTATACGCTTTTTGTTATCAAAACAAATTCTAAACTAAATTACTTTATCCTTAAAATTTTAAACCAAGCCTCATCTCAAAAGTGAAAACTTAAATTCCAAATAATACTTCCCAAAATTAGACCTCTCGTTAGACCTTGTCATTAGCGAGGGTCGCAAAACTTTACGAAATCTTGTTATCCAAGAGGGTACTGGAACTTACTGTCGAGCCTGTCTAGCACTAGCTTTCCTCATGGAGGGTTTCTCCAAAACAAACAAAATTTTCTGCCCATGTTTCAATCAAAGAAAAATCTTGTCAGTTTGAAAGTGTGGTGGTTAGTTTGCGGCATTCTTGATAAAGGTGGCCCTTTCGCTACTGTGCTTTGCTTGGACTGGCCGTCTTGAACTGGCCAAGAATTGTTTGCCTTCCTGACTGAATTTCAACCACAGGACCCTGAATGACCTGAATGCTCTACACCCAACCTGTTGTTTCAATATTTTTGTCCTTCCAATTTGAACCTCTGTATCTTCCCCAAAATTTACAAACCACTCGACCGCCTAAACTTTCGTTAACACCTTATTTTTCACTTTCGCATCATGCTATTTCTAGTATGATATGGCCGCACTTTGCTTTGTGCGATTTTGGAAGTTGGTAGTAAGCTTTGAAATCCTTTCTTACTTGCTCAAATAAGGCTGGCATTGGAAAAAACTTAGAGAGATAAACCCAAAAGAAATAAAATGCAATGACTTCGAGAGTTGTAAGTCGGGAATAAAAATCAAAACAGAAGGACTGTTTAAGGAAGTAAAGAAAAAGGGACTTATCTGAGTGAAGCTGCTGGAACCAATGATCATGACATGCACTTCGGATTAAATAGCATAGTCCACTCAGTCAATCCTTTTCAGTCTTCACACTTTATGCTTAGGTTCCCATAATCCGATTCCGTTGAAAAGTCAACAACCTTATTTGGCTTGCGGTGCCCTGAATGGTTTTCACCAGCAAACCTCTTTCATTTATTCATCTCTCTACTCACCGTCTTCTTACGGTGCTTGTGAGGGTTTTCACCAGTAAGACTCTCTCATCTTTTCATTTCTCTCAGCTTTCCATCGCCTTACGGTGTCTGTGAGGGTTTTCAATAATAAGACTCTTTCGTTTTTCATTTTCCTACTTAGACCGGAGTGTTTCCCCTGATATGAATCACACCTCTACTTGCTCGACTTGACATCTCTCGAAGACTGATCGGAAGGTCTTTCTTTGGACCGTAATGTGGGCTTTCGGATAGGGTTAGAAATAAAGGATATCACAAAGGCTCAAAACAGCTTGAATGGGTTCAAAATTACAACTCTTGGAATAAGATATCTTACAACAATCACAACTTTTACCCCAGTTTCTTTGCTTGGGGACTTTTGAATTTATATTTTGATGGGACCGAACTGTAAGGCTGCCTACGTATCCTTAAAAGGAAATAGGTTGAACATAGTTCATGTGACTACTTTTTGTTACTATTTTCCCTTTTTTTCTTTTCTTTTCTTTTTCTTTTTCCTACTTTTTTTTCTTTTTTTCCTTTTTTTTCCTTTTTTTCCTCTTTATCTCTATTTTCTTTTTCTCTTCTTTACTTACCTTTTGCGTTTATATTTCTGAATTTCACTACTAATTACAAAAGAGGAGTATGAAAGGAAATAAAAAAGTCTCAAAGGGGTAACAAAGGATAAAGTGTTTAGATAGAAGAACAAAACGCCTTCGTCATTCCAATCTTCAAAATATGCCAAGTACAAACAACAATCTAGACAAACCAAAGAAATCATACATAATATCTTTTGACTGCATCAGAATTGATAGCAATATCTACACATTTGCCTTCTATATCTGTTAAATATAAAGTACCATTGGACAACACTCTCGTTATGATGAGTGGCCCCTGCCAATTTGGGACGAACTTGCCTTTCGCTTCAGCCTGATGTGGAAGGATGTGTTTCAATACTTGTTGACCCACTTCAAACTTCCGCGGACGCACCTTCTTGTTGTATGCTCTTTCCATTCTCTTTCGATACAACTGGACATGACACACTACTTCCAATATTTTCTCATCAATCAAACTCAATTGCTCCAAACCGGTTTTGACCCACTCAAAATCATCAATTTCGGCCTCAGCAACAATCCGAAGGGATGGGATTTCAACTTCCGCGGGTATCACTACTTTTGTGCCATATACCAATAAATAAGGAGTTGCACCTACTGAAGTGCGAATAGTAGTGCGATAACCCAACAAAGCAAAGGGCAACTTTTCGTGCCATTGCCTAGAACCCTGCACCATTTTCCGAAGTATCTTCTTTATATTCTTGTTGGCTGCCTCAACTGCTCCATTCGCCTTGGGGAGGTACGGGGTGGAATTTCGATGCGTAATCTTAAACTGTTGACATACCTCTTTTATCAGATGACTGTTAAGATTTGCACCATTATCTATGATGATCACCTTTGGGATTCCGAACCGACAAATGATATTTGAATGAACAAAATCGACCATTGCCTTCTTGGTCACAGATTTGAAAGTTTTAGCTTCAACCCACATAATTAAATAGTCAATGGCCACCAGAATGAACCTGTGTCCATTGGATACAGCTGGCTCAATTGGTCCGATGACATCCATACCCTAAGCAACAAAGGGCCATGATATGGACATTGTGTGTAATTCAGATTGCGGGGAATGAATCAAATCTCCATGTAATTGGCATTGATGATACTTGCACACAAAACTGATACAGTCTCGCTCCATGGTAAGCCAATAATAACCAGATTGAAGAATTTTCCTTGCCAGAATATACCCACTCATATGCGACCCGTAAACTCTGGAATGCACTTCAGTCATGATGGTCGTGGCTTTTCTAGCATCTATGCATCTTAACAATCCAAGATCTGGAGTTCTTTTGTACAAAACTCCTCCACTGAAGAAAAATTCGCTTGCCAAACGTCGAATTGTTCTCTTTTGATCCCCCGTGGCCTGTATCGGGTATACCTCTAACCTGATGTACTCCCTAATATCGTGGAAACAAGGTTCACCGTCAAGTTCTTCTTCCACCGTGTTACAGTAAGCATGCTGATCGCGGACCTGAATATGCAAAGGGTCAACATAAGCCTTATCTGGATGATGTAACATCAACGACAGAGTAGCCAAAGTGTCAGCAACCTCATTGTGGATCCTAGGGATATGCCGGAACTCCACTAGTCTGAACCGCTGATAGAGATTCTGCAGACATTGATGATACGGTATGAGTTTCAAATCTCGGGTCTCCCATTCTCCCTGGATCTGATGAACTAACAGATCTGAATCTCCCAAAACCAGCACTTCCTGGACTCCCATGTCCACAGACAACCTTAATCCCAAAATGCACACTTCATATTCGGCCATGTTGTTGGTACAATAGAAACAAAGCTGAGCCATGACGGGGTAGTGGTGCCCCGCTTCAGAGATGAGTAAAGCTCTTATTCCAATGCCTTTCATATTAGCAGCCCCATCAAAGAAGAGTTTTCAGCCGGGCTTTACATCCTTTCTGACCTCATCAATATGCATTACCTCTTCATCAGGAAAGTAAGTCTACAAAGGTTCATATTCTTCATCCACCGGGTTCTCGGCTAGGTGATCGGCCAAAGCTTGGGCTTTCATCGCCGTCTGAGTCACATATACTATGTCAAACTCTGTGAGCAAGATATGCCACTTTGCAAGCCTTCTTGTGGGCATGGGCTTCTGAAAGATATACTTTAGAGGATTCAGGCGAGAAATGAGGTAAGTAGTGTAGGATGACAAATAATGCTTCAACTTTTGTGCTACCCAAGTCAAGGTGCAACATGTCCTCTTAAGGGTAGTATACTTAACCTCATAAGATGTGAACTTCTTGCTGAGATAATAGATGGCTTGCTCTTTCCTACCAGTGATGTCATGCTGACCCAGCACAGAACCAAGTGAGTTATCCAGGACGGTCAAATAAAGAATCAAAGGTCTCCTTGGTTCCGGCGGGACCAACACAAGTGGATTCGACAAATACTCTTTGATCTTGTCAAATGCTTCCTGGAACTCATCAGTCTATTTGACCACGACATCCTTCTTTAGAAGCTTAAAGATGGGCTCACAAGTTGTCGTGAGCTGAGCAATGAACCTGCTAATGTAGTTCAGCCTCCCTAGCAGACTCATTACCTCGGTCTTGTTCCTTGACGGTGGAAATTCCTAGATAACTTTGATCTTTGACGGATCCAACTCAATGCCCCGTCGACTGACTATGAACCCCAACAGTTTCCCAGATGGAACACCAAATCCACACTTTGCAGGGTTGAGCTTAAGATTGTACCTGCAGAGCCTTTGAAAAAACTTTCTCAAATCTCTGTCATGGTCAGATTGCTTCCTGGACTTTATGATCACATCATTCACGTAAACCTCAATCTCCTTGTGTATCATGTCATGGAATATGGTTGTCATCGCCCTCATGTAAGTTGCCCCAGCATTTTTCAAACTAAAGGGCATGACCCGGTAGCAATATGTTCCCCACGACGTGATGAATATCGTCTTTTCCGCATCTTCATCATCCATCAAAATCTGATGATACCCCGCATAACAGTCCACAAAAGACCCAATCTCATGCTTGGCATAGTTATCAATCAAAATGTGGATATTCAGCAATGGGAAATTGTCCTTTGGACTTGCTTTGTTGAAGTCACGGTAATCAACACACTCTGGTCTTACCATATTTCTTTGGTATAGGCACAACATTGGCTAACCACGTGGGATACTGCATGACCCGAATGACCTTTGCATCAAACATTTTTGTGACTTCTTCTTTGATCTTCACACTCATGTCAGTTTTGAACTTTCTCAACTTCTGCTTAACGGGAGGGAATGTTGGATCAATTGGCAATTTGTGGACCACCAAATCGGTACTCAAACTTGGCATGTCATAATACGACCATGCAAAAATATCCTTATATTCTAGTAATGCTTTAATTATTTCTTCCCTGATTTGCGGTTCAAGATGGACACTTATCTTAGTTTCTCCGACATTATCTGGATCCCCTAGATTGATTGCTTCCGTTTCATTCAGATTAGGCTTGGATTTTTCTTCAAAATGACTTAGTTCCTTACTAATCTCTTCAAAAGCCTCATCCTCATCATATTCTGATTCATCATCACACTCTATTTCTTGGATTATTATTTCAGAATTAGATTGCCTTTTAAGACTTGGCAGAAGATTCCTCATGCATGTCATGTCATTGAAACCAGCATAAAAAGAACTGTACAGAGAAGAAAAGAAAACAAAAAATAAAACTATCAGGAATGATGGAAAAGTGAAATTGCATTTCATTGAAAATAAAGGATAACAGGGTTTGTACATCAACGAGCGGAAAATAAAAATCTGGGTCACAACCCTAGAATGACCCAAATAGAAAGGAAAACAAAACAAACTACCAAGACTCCTTCTGAGTAGGGAGATGAGTAGCCTTCCAATTGTTAAGCTTTACATTTGGCCTGACGAACTACACGTCCGCTTTGCTAGAACCTTCTCCAACTTCTACCATGTTCACAGCATCAAACAACCTTTGGAACTTTTCAATTAACTCTTTATCAATGTCAACCACAGAACTTGGAACAGTCCTCACTGGGCGTATCTTGGCACCGGGCTTGACAAAAGATTTGGAGAGACGCGGGATAGGCTTCGGAAGTTCCCACGCCTTCTGTTTCAACCTTTTAGCCCTTTTCACTTTTGCCTTGGTAGGTTTGAATCCAAGGCCGAACGTACCCAAGTTTTCAGGGAGGGACACTGGCTGTTTGATACCCTGCAAGGATGCACCCAGACCTTTACCTGGCACAAAGCCATTTTTCAGCATTTCATAGGCCACCATGATGGATGCAAAAGTTATCTTTGGAGTTGGAATACATTTCCCTTCTGGAACCTTCTCGACCGACACTATTTCAGAAACTTGATAGACCCAAGTTCCTTTGTTATCTTCAACCTCAATGAACGGGACATAGGCATCACTATGAGCACACAAATTCTCCTCACCATACACGACAATCTCCTGCCTATCCCACTCGAACTTGACCATCTGGTGCAAAGTGGACAAGACTGCCTTGGTGGCATGAATCCAAGGTCGACCTAACAGCAAATTTTAAGAGACGGCTACGTCTAGCACCTGGAACACCATGGTGAATTCCACCGGTCCTATTGTCAATTCAAGCACTATATCACCAACTGAGTCTTTTCCTCCACCATCAAAACCTCGGACGCATATGTTGTTTTTGTGAATCCTCTCATCATCAACTTTCAACTTGTTCAGAGTAGAGAGAGGGTAGATGTTTGCACTAGAACCATTGTCAACTAATACCCTGGTGACCACAGAATCTTCACATTTCACCCTAAGATAGAGAGCTTTGTTGTGTTCATTACCTTCCACAGGCAACTCGTTATCAGAGAAAGTGACTCTGTTCACCTCAAATATTTTGTTAGCGATCTTCTCTAGATGGTTCACTGAAATTTTGTCGGCGACATGAGCCTCGTTTAGAATTTTTATCAGGGCCCGATGATGCTCGTCTGAATGGATCAGCAATGATATCAAGGAAATCTGAGCAAGTGTCTTTGTCAACTGCTCCACTATGGAGTAATCTTGTACATTCATTTTCCTCAAGAACTCCTCTGCCTCTTCTTCAGTGACTTCTTGTTTTACTAGAACTGGATTATATCTTGATGTTTTAGCTTTCCTCAACTCTTCCGGAGTAAAGCATCTCCCCAAACGAGTTAATCCCTGGGCCTCATTGACTTCTTCTTTCACTTCCTTTCCCTTATAGGTCACTATCACCCATTCATAGTTCCATGAGATAGCCTTGGTGCTGATTGCCGGACAACTGGGTTACAGGCTTGATGATGACAGGATCCGTACGGGCACCCTCTACAATTATGACAGGCTTGTTTGCCAATCCTGGCACAACCACTTTTGACTTTTCTTGTTTTGCTGCATCATCACTTGGGGATCTTTTCTTAACTACCACGGATGGCTCACCTTTGTCATGCTCAACTTGTTCACTAATCCTTCAACCGTTGGTTTTTTAGTGGCTTGACCTCGCTAGACTGAATCATCATAACGGGTTGTGAGGGCTTTTTGGGCTCCCCCTTTGTGTTCTATCTTGATCATGTTTGTTTCCTCATGGGTTGGCAATGGGTTCTAATTGATGTTGGGTGCCTCTGGAGTCTGGACCTCAATCCGGTTTATGTCGATGAGCTCTTGGATGGCATTTTTCAAGTGCCAGCACTTCTTCGTATCGTGCCCCGGAGTACCAGAACAATATGCACAGCACAAGGAGTAATCAAGATTATTTGGAGGAGGGTTCGACAACTTCGACTCAATTGGCCTCAGCATATACAACTGCCTCAATCTCTGGAACAAACTGGTATAAGACTCCCTGCAACCTCTCATTTTTGAATACTGGATTGGGTCGGAAACCTGGGCCGGCAGGGTTTCGGTAGGCTCATGGGGGTGGGTAAGCATTTTGTGGAGCTGGGTAGGTGTTTTATGGGGCTAGGGCACGCCATTGTGCATAGGAAGGAGGTTGAGTATATGCCTGGGCGTGGTGGACAGAAATCTGAGGGTCTGGTGATGGGAAGTAATGTTGAGGTGGATTATATGGGGTTTGGGTGTAGGTTCGGTGATGGGGTCGAGGCTGGGTATAATGGTGTGATGTCCCCTCGGTCCAAACCATGATCCTGAATCAACTGTTGCCACATTTGCTTTCTTCTTCTTTCCGTTCACACCTCTAGTGCCGTTTTGAATGGCTTGGGTAATTGCTTTGATGGCCGAGTAGCTCATGATTTTGCTTGATTTAAGCCCTTCACCACCATGCCACCCATCTTTACTACCTCGTTGAAAGACTTGCCTATGGCCGTTATTAGATGGCCAAAGTAAGTAGGCTCCAGATCCTGCAGAAAGTACTCCACCATTTTCCTCTACTTCATCGGGGGTTAACTCTTGCCGCTTGTTCTCTCCAGCGAAAACCGTATTCCCTGAAACTTTCACTAGGATTATTCTCAATCTTAGTTAGAGACAAACGTTCTGGGATGATCTCGATGTTTTATTGGAAATGACGAGCGAATGCTTGGGCCAAATCGTCCCAGGTATACCATCTGTCGTGATCCTGACCAGTGTACCACTCCAATGCCGCTCCACTCAGACTTTGGCTAAAGTACGCCATCAACAACTCATATTTCCCACCAGCTCCTCTCATTTTACTACAAAATCACCTCAAATGGGCCACCGGGTCTCCGTGCCCGTCATATAGATCAAATTTAGGCATCTTGAATCCCACCGGCAACTGAACATCGGGAAATAGACACAAATCCTTGTAGGCTATGCTCACCTAGCCTCCCAATCCCTGCATGTTTCTGAATGACTGTTCCAGCTTCTTACATTCCTGAACATCTCCTCCTGCTCTGGGTTTTTAGGTGGTTTCTCAGTTTTAGCTGGGAGGTCAAAACGAGGAGTGTAGGAGTAATGCTCTGGGGCCTTGAAAGTAGGTTGTGGGGGATAGTATTGGTTATCTTGGGTCTAGAATAAGGGCTCATAAGAGGATCGATGGAGTGTAGCGGGTGGGGGTGCCATGAAAATAGGGGTGGCTGGTGGAGGGGGATATGAGATTGGTTTGGGTGGTGGAGCTTGTGGGGTTTGGGAAGTGGTGCCTTTATAGTGGTGGTAATGGGGGAAGGCTGGAGATGAATCAACAGTGGGAGGTTCTTGGAATTGAGCTAGTGGTGGGACAAAAGCAGGCTTGGCAGGATATGATGCTGGTAGATGCCCTTTCATCCTTTCCTGGTACATCTCTGTCATTTGGTGTTTCAACTTATATAACTCCTCTTTCAGATTAGCATCAGTCTCTTCCCCCTCTCTTGACGGATCAATAACACTTGCATCCAGTTCTTAGTTAGCCCTGATCAACTTGTCTTTGGACCTGGTGTTGTATGGGTGAGTTGCCAGAATGCCAAACAAACTAACCACATGCCTTAAGTTGGTGACAACAAACAAACTTGTTAGCGATTAAAAGCATAGCAGATAGGCAATCGCACATTGGGGATGCAATGCACCTAAGTAGTTAACCATTTCTATTATGCATTTGTTCGGCTGCTTGCGTCATCCCGGCTTTCACTAATTTCCATTTTGCAATTTCTTTTTTCTTTTTTTTTCATTCTTGTTTTTCTTTGTTTGGTTCTTGTTTTTTTTCTTTTATTCTCTCATTTTTCCTTCTCTTGTTTTGCCATTATTTCTTTCCCACAGTTTTCTTGTTTTCTATTTTTTTTCTTCTTTTTCTCTTTTATTTCACGGTTATGATCGAATCCTATGGGGACTGCCTACGTATCATAACGCTGCATGAATCAGTACAAGCATAGTTCTGGGGATAAGTGTAAAATAAAAGAAAGATACAATTTTTGGGTTTTCAAAAAATATTTTTAAAAAAATAAAAGCAAAACATCCTGGTTACAACGACTTCTCCTACAGAATTTAATCATAAAAACTAATAGACCCGAAAAAGTGGACTTACAGATTCTAACAGAAAAATGAAAATACAGACTCGAACATGGAGTAACAGAATCTGGAAGAAAGGTGAAAATACAGACTCGAATGAAGATCATGAATACATAAGTGCCTCAATTACTTCTCCAGGGGCCCGCGGGACATCAGTCCGTCTCGCCGCGGGCCTATACGCCATATCTTCTTAAAGGCAGAATAGGTCATCCATAATCTGACGGACAAAAATTATAACGGAAGCGAAGAACATAGACCTGGTCATGTCTTCACATTCATTGCACTTCATCATAATGTAATCAACAATCCTTCTAACCCTTTCCCTGATAATACCCTTCTCCCCTTCGTCGGCAGCGGCCTGTACACTTTTGTCAAATATAAGATCTCGGATTTGCCCCTCCAATCTACTTATTGTGGCTCTGTAGCTTTCCTCTTTTGTCAACCAATCCCATTGCTCATGCACTCCGTCAGTGAATTGTTGGACATGGGGCCTTCTGGCGGGCCGTTCGGGCTCTTGATGGACTTGAGACCTTTTGCCGTACCAAGTTGTGTAACTAGGCTCCAACTCGCCTCTGGACAAATCCTGTACTTGAGTCTTTGGCTCTAGGAACCTACATTTATGCCAAATTCGATGCACCCTTTCTTCCGGGAAAGCAGCTTTTGGTCCCAGTTCGATGACCCGCCGACTCAAATCCTCATCATGCGGGATAGTCTGGTACCTGCCTAGCTAGCGTAGAACTCTGTGTGGGGCATAAGGCTGAATGCTCCGGAGACCCATCAATAGAAAAAAACATACTTCGGCCGACATGTAAATGACTTCACTAACTGGGAGCCACCCGAAGGTCCACTAAATCTTGCTTGTAGTCAGGGAGCTCAAATGTGCAAACCATGCTTCCGTACCATCCGGAAACTCATAGCCCTCCACCCGATTTTCATGGTTTCAATGCATTTAAGACCGGTCATGCCACAGTTCATGTACCCCGGACGGTGGCAGAGGTGTTCCTCCATCCAGAGTTGTAGAATCATATTGCACCCCTCAAAAAACTTTCCTCTTTCTCGGAAAACAGTTATAGCTCGGTAAATCTCCGCCAAGATCATCGGTACAATGGTGCTATTAGCCTTTTTAGTCATGAAGTTAGCTATTCCCACAAGCCCCAATTCTATGTTTCCATCATTTCTTGGGCAAATTAAAATGCCCAGGAATGCCACTATAAAAGCTAGTCCCCGCCGAGCTTCCCACTTATCTTTTTTCCCCGAATGAGTAAGACTGGTATCTGGAATCTCAAAACACCGGGGATTCCCGTAACGTTGGTACAAGAAGTAGAATGTGCAGAATCCCTCAGCTAAATTTCCGTCTTTAACTTCCCGACGAATGCTTAGAACATTCAGAAACTTATGAGGAGTCACAGTTCTAGGTGCCACTGGGTATTGATTTCTAAGATTCCCACTAAAATCAGTGTAGCCCGCTATTTCCTCAAGCGTAGGGGTCAGCTCAAAATCAGCAAAATGGAACACATGATGTGCTGGGTCCCAAAAGGGTATCAAAGCCTCAATTATATCCTTCCTCAGCTTAATCTTCAAAAGACTAAGACCGCCCAAAGCTTTTATCACAGTATCTTGGCTGACTTCCCCTAAATCATTCTACCACATATGGTATTCTAACGGGATTTCCTCGAGAACTGTGAAAGGTTCATTTTCAATCGTGCTCATCCTACACATTTATTTAAAGTTATTGGTTAAAAGACCATTATTTACTTTGACTCAAGAGAAAAATACCAATTTTCAAAAACTGCAATTTGAAACAAAACACTTTTGCGAATACAGCCCTTCAGCGCCTCAAGAAAGAAAATTGTAGGGTTGTGTTTGCTAATCAACCAAAATCTGAAAGAGGACCTTAGGTGGCTATTCTTGCAAAAGCATCCTTCCGGTGCCCTTTTGGGGCATTTGGATATTTTGGACAAGAACGACACTACCTAATTTATTTACGACAAAATAGCGACACCTCATATTTTTTGGGGTTATTTTTGCAAAAATGGTGTTGGACCCGATGAGGGTTGCCTATGTATCCCACATCCGGTGAGAATCAAACTTCCATAGTTCGGTCAATTTTGACGCAACAGAAAACATAACCATTTGAAATAGCTTTTTTCCTTTTTTAAAAAAATTTTCGCAGAGTTTCAGGATATTTTGGACACTAGGTTTTTTCACAGGCGGATATTTTCCTCTCTCTCACCTCAATTTGGTTTTTCTCCATTTTTTCCTATGCTAAAAGCCGATCAACATGCAATCCGAATCAAATAAATGTGCAAGTAGAAAGTAAAATGCATCAGGGTGGTCTTTTCATTTCGGGTACACTTGTCCTAGACGGATCTAACCCCTATGTTGAGTCCCCAAAGTCAAATGCACGTTATGCAAACAAGCATTCCTACTAGGGATCCGACATGAGGCTATGTTATATTAGTTTTGAAAACCTGGGTTTATTTGTTCTAGACCTGCCTTACCCGAGCGGACAACTCGAGCTGAGGGGGCAGCGTACCGGGAATACAGAAGCTTCACTGGCTTTGCACCTTGTCCGAACCTCGTTCTAAAATTGGGATATGACTCTAACAGAAGAGAAGCTACACGATGTGCACCCTTCTCAAATGATTTAGAAGACTCAGAGAGAGGAGGGATGCGTAATAATTTATATACAATTCAACAATATCAAAGCGGTAAAAAGCAACATTCGGTACATTAGGCCCAAACATGTAAATAAAATCAGAAAATAAACAAAGCCAAATATAATAATTATTCTAATCTCAAATTCTTGAACCCTGAACCAGAGATTCTGGGTTCTTGTCCCCAGCAGATTCGCCAAAGCTGTCACAGCTCCTTTTTCCTACACCCGGAAGGGGTATAAGGGAGTTTTTCCAATTTAAGTGACAATCGAAGCGGGATTATTTTATTTAAAATTTATAGTCGCCACTTGGGATAATTTATGGTGTCCCAAGTCACCGGTTTTAAATTCCGAATCAAGGAAAGATTGACTCTATTTTACAGTCCGCGAACACAGAAATCCGGGTAAGGAATTCTATAAACCCAGGAGAAGATGTTAGGCATTCCCGGGTTCCGTGGTTTTAGCACGGTATCTTAACTATTAATATTGGCCTACTTATCTGATTAATCACATATTTTAAACCTAAGTTCATTTTTTAACTTTAACCTCTTTTATTTATTTATGGAATTATTTCAAGGTTATTTAAAACACATAGTAAGCCACGCTACATGGAATGTACCTATGAGTCACGACACGTTCTATTTAACCTTGTTGGAAATTAGAGCCGGGTCACATGAAATGTACCCCCGGATTTTAGTAATAGCCATGATAATTATATAATTAACGCACCTAAAGCAAACTATGAAATTTATTTTTAATATCTAAATTATAACATTCGTGACGACCATAGATATTTTATTTTGCTTATGGCACGCCTCAAGTCTCTTTCTTCAAGTGTGATTTCTTGATCTAGTCTTACGAGGGCCATAAATCATAGGTCTTGTTTGATATGGCATACCTCAATTTATTAAAGGGAAAGCGTTCAACGACATGTATTACGAGTATTCACGCATCCTCAAGGTTAACCCAAAGCTTAATGACAAGATAAATTAGAACTAAAGTATTTGAAATTAACACGTTATTGTTTTTTTTTAAAAAAAAAGATGATCCTTGAAAGTTGTTGGGCTCAAAACAGGCCCACAAAAACTAGAGCCAAGGACGAGTACTCCCCAGCCCTGGCTAGATGCAGGCTGTCCAATTTGACTAGGATTGGGCCCGAAGAGCTATTTATTGATCCAATGGCGACAAAATGTCACCTTTAACCAACTGACTTCTAGACAACCAAATTTCACTATAATAGCCCCAAAAGGCCATGCACCAATGGAAAGACTTCACTTAGATTTAAATATGGCAGAATAAACAAGGGAATACAACAATCTAACTACTTTCATGGCATATCCTTTCATACATCAGCATACTTTAATCAAATAGCTAGGAAATGAACTCCAATTTATTACTTCTAGAACACTAATGATTCGATACCATCATAGCTAAATAGACAAGGAAATCATATCTTCATACGAGCAGAACATCAAAGTACATAGAACTTCCAATCAGATCCCAAAAACGAATGGACTGCCTAGACTACTAGATTTCAGTTCATGCTTGGAAGGAAATCGTGAAATCGCGCTAAACTTCAAAGAAAATTTCACATAATATGGACAATGTGCCAAATAGGACAACTAGTGTATACATTTGAGCTGAACTATAACATGTTGAGAAGAAGATAAAAAGAAGAAAGAAAAGCAACATAACAAATCAAAAGAAACATCAGAATCCTATTTTAGTCTACATTTCACCTGATGTTTGGGCATGATATAAACAAGTGATCCAAAGCTTCATGTATAACCATAAAATGTTCATCAGTACATACCTGTTACAGCAAAGATAAACAAAGAGCTTTGAGAATGAACTTAAAACAACACCCAGCTAACAGGTACAGCAGTAGAGATCAACAATAAAAAACCAAATCAAACAGCTCCAAAATCCAGCAACTTAAGCTTAGTAATTTAGAAAATCCTCAGCGAATACCACTTCCAAACTTTATTATCTTTCAAAGAAAAAGAAAATCTAGCTCAAAATTGCACTATAAATATTCTTCCATTTTTCTATTCTTTCATGCTCTGATCTCCTCAACTCAAATTCAAGGAAATGAGACTCTTATAGAGGGGAATTAGGGCAGCAGAGATTGATTTTTCTTTTCTTTATTACACCTTCCCCCAATTTTCTCTTTTTCATTTTAGACCCTGAGATTTAAGCCTGTTTGTTAAACCACCCCATTCCCACCTTCTTTGAAACTTCCTAGTTAGTTAGGAATGTTTCCCTTAAGTTAAAACCCCCAAATTAACCTCTTAGTGCTTAAGAATTTCCTCAGAACCAAACCTGATTCTGGGCTCAAAACAACTTAAATTGTCGGGCCTGCCTATCACACAAACAGGCCCAAACTTGAACCAAGTCAAACGGACTGATTAATTGGCCCAAAAAACAGCGTACAATTATACTAATCTAACATATGCATTTGACTAATTAATCATGCAATTACCCTAATAATCTATCTTAATTGAACTAATAAAAATAATCCGAGGATTCAACGAACAAAAAAAGAAACAAGTAAAAAGGGAAAGAGGAGTACACTAATTTGGCCGGACATCAATAGACAAAACACAGCTAATCGACAAACGATGAAAGCGACGAAACTTGGTTGGTCAGTGGTAGCTTGGCCGGGATCCGATGACTTCAAAATGGGTCAAAACTAAAGCAAAATAATTTCTCTTATCAAGAGCAATCGATTCAAATGAGTCTTGACCCAAATCGAACAAAATAATCCAAACAATTTGCACAAGGTCTAACTAGGGTTCTTCTGGGCGCTTAGATCTGAAATTCACCGATTTGGTGGGGCTTCTAATGTAACTAAAAGGAAATGTGAGATGGGGGAAGTGTGGGGGTTGTCTGGTTAGAAGATGGAGGTGTTTGGGGTGGCGCCGCCGGCCGGTGAGGGTTTGGGGATTTGGGATGGCTGGGTTCGATTAGGGTTTGGTAGGTTAGAGAATGAGAGATGAAATTTAGGGGGGGTGACTGGTTCCGACTCCTTTATACACGGGGGACCTGAGTTCCGGTCCGTTGGATCTCATTGATCCAACGGTTAAGATGAGAGGGGGCCAAAACGGGGCCGTTTTGTTTAAAGATGAGGGTTTGGACCGGTTAGGGATTGGGCTTGGGTTGGAATGGATCCTGGGCGGGTTTTGGGGGGTGAATAGGGTTTGGGCTTCAGCCTAATTTGGCCCAATTTACACAACCTTTCCTAATTCCTTTTTTTCCAATTTTCCTTTAACTAAAAATTTAATAATAAATAATAAAAAACCTAAATTAAACCTTAAATTAATTTAAATTGAAAACTACCCACTTTTTTCTAAAAATTATAAAAGTTCTTTAATCCTAAATTAGAAAAGAAAAATTACTATTCTAAGATTAAAACTAAAAATGCAAAACAAGTGAACTATTTTTGTGATTTTCACTTTAATAAAACAAATAATTAACTAATTAATCCCAAAAATGTAAAGACAAATCCTACATGATATTTTTTGTAGTTTTCATGATTTTAATAAAATAAACATACACAGAAAAATGCAAACAATTAACAAAAAAATCCTACGAAAAATCTGTAAAATTGCAAATAATGGGAAAAATTTATTTTCTTAGATTTTATGGGAGTAATCCCTATAGGGAAAAAATCACGTGCTCACACCTATGTTCTTGAATTTTCATGTGTCCTATAATTTTATCATTTGTTCATGGGTCTCAGAAAATACGTAAATTGATAAAGTTTATTTCATGATATTAATAAGAGGCATTATGGTCTTATGACGTACCAAGAGATTTTATTAACATATTTCATATGCATTTCATGCATTTATACATGCATATTGACCCATGACCGGATGGCGTTATATACGCATATATATATGTATATATATATATATATATATATATATATATATATATATATATATATATATATATATATATATATATATATATATATATATATATATATATATGTGTGTGTGTGTGTGTGTGTGTGTGTGTGTGTGTGTGTGTGTGTGTGTATGTGATCAGCTGGTATACGTTGAGGATTTTTCCCACAGTGGCCAAGATGATATGATGGGATGCCCTCAGAGGCTTGATGATGTTATGAACACATGTACCTATGCACGACATGACATTCATACGTATATGCATGACACTAAAATTATTTCATGATTTACAGAGTTATCCAGACTTACAGGTTAAGTCATTTACTCTATATTTCTTCCATGTCTTTTACGTACTTATTTATGTGACTTACATACTCGGTACATTATTCATACTGACATCCCTTTTGCTTGGGGACGCTGCGTTTCATGCCCGCAGGTCTCAATAGACAGGTCGAGAGTCCTCCAAGTAGGCGATCAGCTCAGCAGATGATGTTGGTGAACTCCATTTGCTCCGGAGTTTCTTGTTTGTTCAGTATGATTTAGATGTGTATTGTTTGGTATGGCGAGGCTCAGTCCCGACCTTTATGATAATTATGTATCCTTAGAGACTTGTAGATAGATGTCATGTGTGTAAAATATTGTATGGCCTTGTCGGCCTATGTTCAATATATGAGTGGTTATTTTGGTCTTAGAGGCTCATATGCCTTATGTATAAGTTGGTATTACATGTTGTATTCTACCTATTTCACGACAACCTCTCTGGCTCAATTATCTATGATAGTATGATACGAAAAGATACGTTATGTTGTTACTCGGTTGAGTAAGGTACCGAGTGCCCCTCACGGCCCGTCGGTTTGGGTCGTGAAAAAGATAGTTCATGCTTTCAAGATCTGGAGGCATTATTTGTATGGGGTGTCCTGTGAAGTTTACACCGATCATCACAGCTTGCAGTATTTTATCAAGCAGAGGGATCTCAATTTGAAGCAGTGCAGGTAGCTTGAGTTACTAAAGGACAATGATATTACCATCATTTATCATCCGGTCAAGGAGAATGTGGTTGTGGATGCCTAGAGCAGAAAGGCCAAGAGTATGGGCAGTTTTGCCTTCGTTTTAGCAGATGAGAGGCTAATGGATTTGGATATTCAGTCCTTGGATAATAGACTTGTGAGGTTAAACATTTTAGATCCTAGTCGAGTTCTTGCATGCATCATCCCTCAGTCTTTATTATTCGAGCAGATCAAGGCTCGTCAGTACAATTATCAACCCTTGCTGGTTCTTAGGGAGACAGTACTACAGGGTGGTGCCAAGGAGGCTACTATCGGTGAGGATGGTGTCCTGCGACTCCAGGGTCGTCTATATGTTCCTAATGTTGATGAATTGAGGGAGAAGATTCTTGAGGAGGCACACAGTTCTCGGTATTACATTTATCCAAATGCTATAAAGATGTATTGTGACCTGGGGCAGCATTATTGGTGGCGGCGGATGAAGAAGGACATAGTTTAGTATGTAGCAAGATGCCTAAATTGCCAGCAGGTTAAGTATGAGCACCAGAGGCCGCCTACTTCATCACATGGTTATACCTGAGTGAAAATGGGAGCACATCACTATGGAATTCGTAGTTAGGTTATTGCGGACTCTAAGGAGGTTTGATGTTGTTTGGGTCATTATCGACAGGTTGACCAAGTCGACACACTTTGTTCTGGTTGTGACAACGTACTCTTCAAAGATATTGTCCCAGATTTACATTTAGGATATTGTTCGGTTGCATGATATGCCTGTTTCCATCATTTCAGATAAAGGCCCTCAGTTCACTTTTCACTTTAGAAGAGTAGCATAGAGCGAGTTGGGTACCTGGGTAGAGGTCAGCATAGCCTTTCATCTGTAGACCGATGGATAGTCGGATTGGACAGTTCAGATCCTATAGGACATGCTTAGAGCATGTGTGATTGACTTTGGAGGGCAGTGAGATTGATTCTTGCCTTTGGCCAAGTTTGTTTATGACAACATTTATCAGTCTAATATTGAGATGGCTCCATTTAAGGCTTTGTACGGTCGGCGATGTCGTTCACCCATCGGATGGTTTGAGCCCTGCGAGGCTAGGTTATATGGCATTGATTTAGTGAAGGATGCCTTCGAGAAAGTGAAGTTGATTCAGGAGGAACTTCACACAACACAATCCAGATAGAAGAGTTACGCAGATCAGAAGCCACGTGATTTTTCATGTATGGTAGGCGAGAAAGTTCTCTCTAAAGTCACGTCGATGAAGGAAATCATGAGGTCCGGGAATTGAGCACAAGGTTTATTGGTCCATTTGAGCCGTTGAGGGGAGTTGGGGAGGTTGCTTATGAGCTTGCTTTCCCTCCTATTCTATTAGGAGTTCATCTGGTTTTCTATATGTCTATGCTCTAGAAGTATCATGCCGACAGGTCGCATGTGTTTAGCTAAATGAGAACCTAGGTTATAAGGAGGAGCCAGATGCAAATTGTTGACATGCAGGTACGCCAATTGAGGTCTAAGAAGATTTCTATAGCAAAGGTCTAGTAGAGAGGTTAACCAGTCAAAGAGACAATTTGGGAGACCGAGGAGGACATGTGGAGCAGATATCCACACCTATTCAGCACTCCAGGTATGACTCTATACCCATTTGAGGATAAATATTTGGTTAAGAGGTGGAGAATATAACGACCCAACCAGTCGTTTTGTATTTTAGATCCTCGTTCCCCTAATTAAGACTCCTCGTACGTGCCTTTAATGTTTTAGTACTTGCAGGGATAGTTGGTTCGGGTTTGGAATGGTTCGGGTTGAAATCGAAAAACATAGTTCCTTAATAGTGGCCCATAATGGCCAAGTTTGACTTGAGTTAACGTTTTGTGTAAACAACCTCGGAACTGGGATTTGATGGTCCCAATAGGTTCGTATAATGATTTTTGGACATATACGCGTGTTCGGATCTGGTTTTGGATGACCCAGGAGCGGTTCGGCGCTTAATATTGAAAGTTGACGCATTGAAGTTTTTCAAGTTCTTTAAGTTTTTTTGGAGTAGGTGATGTTCGGTCAAAATGCATATATTAAACTATTGTTGTCTCATATTCTAGTACTTTTAATCATCTTTTGAGTATTAATTATATTAATATGTGCTTAATATTATATTTTAACTGTGTAGGATAAAGCAGTATGAAGATGAAGAGATTTGGAGCAAAATTGAATAAAATGCGGAAGAAAAATAAAGAAAAATAAAACAATTAAATACCAAAGGACAAAGGGGGTCACCCTTTGGTGTTTGTACCCCCCAAAAGGAGACAACAGAAGAGAATTTATAATTCAAAAGAAAGAGCAAAGGACTAAACGTGAAAACCATTCTGTTTTCAGTGCCAGGACCAGCGCTTGGTGCTGGCCTGGACGCTGAGTACGGGATTTTTTTCAACTTCGCCCGGACAAGGTTATTTTGGCCCAAGACCTCCCCCTCCACCCCAACTCATATATAAGGGGTCCTAAACCTAATTTGGAGGATATCTAACATACTTTGAAGGAGAATTTCGCGTGGGGGAACACAAACCTCGCTTGGAGGAGGCTTTTAACTAGTTTTTCTTCTCTTCACTTCCTTTAATTTCATAGTTCATTAGTTCTAGAGTTTTTGGTGCTAGATGAACATTGTAGTTTTAAGCTTGAATTATTCTTATTATTTTATCATATTGGTTTATTTATTCAATCTTGCACTTAATTATTTGATTGCTTGATTACCAATTGAATAATATCTACGAATCTAGGATTGAACTCGGGAGAGGGAATTCTAGATTGCATATAAGATTAAGTAGAGCAACATCTTAACTCTGAGGGGGGCGGATTTGCAGTTAGAATAGGAATATACCTAATCACCTTGCTTGGTTACTATACATGAATTATTAATGTGTTCTTGTTAATTCTAATTCCATAGGAATATAGCGTTAGATTAGCTTGAATAAGCGAGTTGTACTTCCGGAGAAGGATACAAGCAATATTAACCATGTCAACCAATAAGCCAAATAAATTAATTAGATGATTTAAGTGAAAAACTCAAAGGGGTTGTTAGCTAACCCATAGCCCTAGAATATTCACTCACATTGAATTCGTCTCTATAATTTGCTAATTTGTTTCCTTTGTTTCTTAGTTTAATACTCTAGATTATCTTTAGTTAACTTGAATAGATTAATTATTTTGGTTTAATTTAGTTGATAGTTAATCACAAGTCTATGTGAGTACGATATCTGGACTTACAATCCTATATTACTTGTCGACCACGTCTACTTGTGTGTGCATTTAGGAGCAACACATTTTTGGCGCCGTTGCCGGGGAAAAACCTCAACTCGATGAAGAGAGCGCGTTCCCACAAGAAGATTATTTTGAAGAAGCAGATATAGTGAGGCAATCTTGGCTAGAGGAACAAGCTCAATTCATAAAATCTCATGAGTTTCTCCGCGATGGTCTTTCAAATAAGACAGAACAACTGATAGAACGAAGAACTGAGCTCAGGAAAGAGATAGACCAATTTGGCTCAGATATCCATGACATGCAGGCTCAATTGAATAAAAAGGTTGAGGCGTCTGATGCCCTACAACCAATTTTGGTGGATACTGGCCAGCTTGTGGAGAGGAAAGAGGAATTCCAACTATTCGACCAAAATATTATTAATGATGCCAAGGTTGACGATGAGTGCAAAATTAAGGATGTCAAAAATAATGCAATTTTGGAGTTGGAGCGTATTGGACCTCATTCTAAACACTTTTCAACATTGTATTTGGTTGGTGACATAGGAATTGATCCAATCGAGCATATGGAGGAGTCAATGGATGAGGAACAAAGTGTTTATATTCTGAAATTTGTCATACCAAGGAGGCAAAACGGCATTCCTCACTTGACAGCCAAGAAGTGCAAGATGCGATATTTATTGCTTGGTTCCTTTACTTTTATACCATCGCCCCAAGAACATGATAGAAAAATTGATGAAAAATTGGGGGCGCAATTTATATCTTCAAAGTGGAAGGAAAATAGGTGAAACTGATGGCGTCATGTCGCGACGTTAAATCAAGCGCTTGTTGGGAGGCAACCCAATTTTATTTTTCTTTTTTACTTTTGCTTATTTTTCTTATTGTGTTATTTGCTGTAGTATTATTTTTGTATTTTGTAGGAGTAGGAGCATGGAATAAAGCTAATAGGCACGTGGAAAAGTGAACAAGTGGTTGAAACTAAGTGTGAGGTACCCACACAAGGGATCATACCTGGGAGAAGTCTGAGTATTCAGTGAGCTGCTAATGCTTCGGCCTTTCGCCTACCAGGGAGTCTCTTTTATACTCTTATTGTTTTTTCAGTGTGCATTGAGGACATTGCACAATTTTAAGTGTGGGGTGAGGAGATTGTCTGGGTAATTTTCTATACTATCTTAGCTTAGTTGTAGTACTCATTTTTAGTGTATTTTTGTTAAAAATTAAAAAAGAAAAAAAAATCATAAAATTAGGACTTTTTCTGATGATGGATTTTGTGGACAGCTTTCTTGAGGGATTAACGTCCAATAAAAAAATCAAAAATATATTTTATTTTTGTTTCTAGTTAGTTTTAGTTAGATAATAATCCCCCTTGATTTTTCTGTGTGCAACGGTTCTTTTCCAGGGGATCTAATTTGAATCGGATAATTTTTTATTTTTTTAATTTTAGGATTAAATTTTTTTTTTAAGAGTAGAAAAAGAGAGAGAAGAAATACCTTTATGACTTGTTTGATACTAGCATATTTAGGCCTAAGCTTGAGTAGTACTTTCCTCTGAGTGCTCGAGTAATGAATAAAATAGCAGACTTTCTGACACCTAAGCTCATGGTTGAGACTCTGTATATAGCTTATTCTTATTTTGTTGTTCGCTATGATCCTGTCTGTCTTAGAGTAGAATTGATCCATCTTGATTGATACTAGTGCCATGTGGGGTGAGAATTTCTTACATATATTCCATGTTTTGCAACTTAGTCTAGAACTTGCCCTGCATGTTATTGAAGCGAAATAAAGTGTTGCTCTGTTTAGAAGATGATAATAGGCTTTTTTTGATATGTCTTGTGAATTTTAGCCTTTTCAGATATTATACCAGTAGTTAGCCCTTTGAGCCTATAACCTTTTGTTTGGAGACCGTATTTTTGCCTTGATCTTTTTGTTGAAGCCCTAGTTTTTGCACCCTACTTCCTTGAGCACTGTTGCTTAGACTATGATATTAATTGATAAATTTGAAGAATGGGATGATTAAGTGAAAAATGGTGACCAACGATGGATGAAAGGTGATGAAAAGGCCCTCGTGAAAAGAATGTGACATGAAAAAAAAAAGAATGAAGAGAAGTGGTTTGAAAAATAAAATGAAACGTTTTCGGCGCCAGGACCAGCGCTTGGCGCTAGCCTGGACGCTGAGTACGGGATTTTTTCCAACTTCGCCCGGGACAAGGTTATTTCGGCCCAAACCCTCCCCCATCCCCCCAACTCGTATATAATAGGTCCTAAACCTAATTTGGAGGATAGCTAAATACACTTTGATGGAGAATTCACGTGGGGGAATACAAACCATGTTTGGAGGAGGCTTCTAACTAATTTTTCTTCTCTTCTCTTCCTTTAATTTTATAGTTCATTAGTTCTAGAGTTTTAGGTGCTACACGAACGTTGTAGTTTGAAGCTTGAATTGTTCTTATTATTTTATCATATTAGTTTATTTATTCAATCTTGCACTTAATTATTTGATTGCTTGATCACCAATTGAATACTATCTACGAATCTAGGATTGAACTCGGGAGAGGGAATTCTAGGTTGCATATAAGATTGAGTAGAGCGAGATCTTGAACCTGAGTATCGGGAACGAATTTGCGGTTAGGATAGGGATATACCTACTCGCCTTGCTTGGTTAATATACAGGAATTATTAATGCGTTCTTGTTAATTCTAATTCCATAGGAATATAGGTGTTATATTAGCTTGAATAGGCGAGTTGTACTTCTGGAGAAGGCTACGAGCAATATTAACCCTGTCAACCAATAAGCTAGATAAATTAATTTGATAATTAAAGTTGAAAACTCAACGGGATTTTTAGCTAACACATAGCTCAAGAATATTCACTCACATTGAATTTGTCTCTATAATTCTCCAATTTGTTTCCTTTGTTTCTTTAGTTTAATACTCTAGATTATCTTTAGTTAAATATTCACACTTTAGAATTCGCTTGAACAGATTAATTATTTGGGTTTAATTTAGTTGATAGTTAATTACAAGTCCCTATGGGTACGATATCTGGACTTACAATCCTATATTACTTTTCGACCACGTATACTTGCGTGTGTGTTTGGGAGCAACAGTAGGCTTTGGTTTTATTGAGGTCCGATTGGGATTTCGAGCCTGATAACAGTTCTATATGTTGATCGGTGACTTGCACGCATAATTTAGTGTCATTCCGAGTAGCCTAAGCATGATTCGGCACGTTCGAAGTAAGTTGAAAAGCTTGAAATTCATAACATGATTCAATTTTGTTTTGGGGGTGAGATTCTTAGTTTTGATGTTGTTTTGCGTGTTTTGAGAGTTTGAGCAGGTCCGTATTATGTTATGGACTTGTTGATCCATTTGGACAAGGGTCCCGATGGCTTAGAGAGTTTCGGACCACCCGGAGCTAAGTCCAAAATGTTGTCACTGCTGGTTCTGGTTTTCCTCTTCGCGATCACGTAGGTGGGGTCGTGTTCGCGTAAAAGGAAAATTGGGGCGCTGGAATTTGTGCTTCACGTTCACCAAATTCATTCCATGTTCGCGAAGTTCTTGGGACCTGTAGCCTTCATTTGTGTAGGGTATGTTGGGCAAGGGTGGCCGCTTTTGGTCTTCACATTTGCAAAGAAGCCCTAGCGTTCACGTAGGCTAGGCCATGCTAGCCTTCGCGTTCTTGAGGCTATGGTCGCGTTTGCGAGGCTCTGGTTGCGTTCGCGATAACCAATTTGATGGGACCTGGGCTGTTTGTCTTCGCGATCGCGAGGCCTTTTCCTCGACCGTGAAGAAGAAATGTCTGAGCAGTGTGTTTTAAAAATCAGGATTTAGGCTTATTTGGTTCATTTTTCTAAACTTGTAGCCAATTTTAGAGCTCTTTGAAGAGGGCTTTTCATCTAACACCTTGAAGTAAGTATTTTTTATACAATATGAGTTTAATACATACATTATGGATAGATTTTAACATAAAAATTATGGAAATTATAGGATTTTGTTGAAAAACCTAGGTTTTAATGAAAATGGGATTAGATCATGAAAACATTATGGAATTGAGTTGAAATTTTATATTTGAGTTTGTTAGGCTATGAATATTATTTATCTTCAAAAAATTTCAGAATCCGAGCACGTGGGTCTGGGGGTAAATTGTAGGAATCTTCCAATTAGGGTTGGGTGATTACTGTAATAGCAAATTATGAACTTTTGAGTATATGTTGATTAATTTAATCAATATTTGGCTAGTTTCGGATTGTTCGTCATCGACTTGAGGCTTTTAGGGTGGTTTGAGGACCGAAAAGTGAACTTAGGATCAAGGATTGTAAGAGGGAATTTACCCCATAGGTTTTTAAATTGCTAATTTCTACTAATTGTAGGTTCTACGTACACACGAAGTTACAAGAGTCTGTGCGTAGCTATATATCATGCTTATGTCCGAGTAGTTTTAGGGCTCAATCATGTAATAATTGTATTATTTGCCCTCTACTTGTTAATTTAAGTGGCTAAATTATAATGAAACTTGATAAAGAATTTGTAAAGATCAAACTTCATTTACTTTGAGTTTTGGCGGGTTACTTGACCGTTGGTAGAAATTGTGCCTCCTTGTGTATTAGTCTTGTAGTAGCTGTTATATTGGAGTTCGATAGAGTATTTTCTCTTCTTCTGGAGTGGGCTATAATAGATGCATTTATGGTTTGTGCCGGTCGACCATCGGCAGTGTACACATTATTCTGGATCGGGCTGTACGACCTCGGCATATATCATGCGTGATAATGCTCGGAGTCCGATTACACTTGATATTACTTACATGACTTGAGAATTTATAATTTACTTCATGGCTCGTATTTGTTGAAGTCAGTATGTGTTAATTGGAGATCTTAATTGACATCCATTTAAAGAATCACTTATTTACTGTTCATTATCACGTTATTATTATTGATGTACTCCATGCCTATTTAGAATTTATGTAATTTATTTATCGGCCCATAATAAGTGGTGATGTCGACCCATCGCTACACTTCTTCACTACCCGTGCAAAATCTGAGGCAGGTGCATCCGGCGGTCATTCAGGTGCGTACTCCCGTTATCCCGAGGCATAGTGGTGAGCTACTCTCTGTGCCCGTGCTGCAGTGCCCACAGTCTCTCTTTTGTATTTATTTTCTGCTTTCTTATTCCACATAATAGTATAGGAGGTTTTGTATATTGTACTAGTTGCTCATACACTTGTGACACCGGGGTTTGAAGATATTCTAGTAGACGCCTTATGGTTTTGAGTACTAAATTTACTGTATTTACTCTTTCGTTAGTTTATGCTTTACCTTTCAATAAATTCCTACTAATCATTCTCTTAATAAATAAAATTATATACGTTGAAATTATTAAAAAGAACAAATTCATGACTAGTTCATAGTTGGCTTGCCTAGCAGTGACATTGGGTGCCATCACGACCTATAGGGGAAATTGGGTCGTGACACTATTCATTACATAAAAATAAAAACAACAATTCAAAGGTAATTCTTTTTTTCATTCTTGATCAATTATTTTCTAAACACATTTTCTTACAATAGTTGATCTTGTTTACAGCTAAATGCTTTCGAGATTATTCCTTTCAACTCAAAGTTATTTGGTTAATTTGTAAATATTTTACATGATGATACACTTCACCTAGTCGTTAAATTTTTTTTTACTCTTTCACATACTTTCTTTATCCACATCTATGCACATATTCCGTTGCACAGAAATATCCCCAGTTTTACCATATGATGTTCGCATCCAATCATTCTTCATTCCAAATAATTTTCATAATTCTTTGTAAATATAAAATTAATCATTCTTTTTTAACCTTCCCTCCCTTATTTGACCGAGTCCGTGGGAACCATATTTTGTGGATCTTAAGGGATGCATAACACCTTACCCTCGAGATAAATTGAACCCTTACTCGGAATCTCAACGGTTTCGTAGACCATAGTCGAAGTGTACAATATATAGTGTAATATAGGTGTCCTAATGGACTTTAAACATTAGGTGGTTACTCTAAATTTTAATAACCTTGTAGAGTACTATATGTTGTACTTGTTTTATCTCGTACAAAATAGGGTGCAACAATTGTAAGTACTCATTCTTTTTTGCTGCAAACTAAAAGGAAAATAAGTTCACATAAATTGAAATGTAGGGAGTATAAAGTTAAAATCAAGTAGAAATATCTTACTGTCTTGCCTTGTGTGAAAATCCACTTCAAAAGTCGCCCCTCTCCAAGTCTAGGGCTCAAAATATAAAATATTGAGTCTATGTCTCGAAATCAAACTCGCGTTCGCGAAGTACAACCCAGATCCAACATAAAAATACTCATCATAAACATGATCCATCGCCCATGAATGCCATGCACTTCCAACCCCAAGCCTATGCGAATGTGGTCTTACCCATGTGAACGCGAACGCTTAGCTCCAGCCTTCCCTCAACATGTCTTCCTTCTACACGAACATGATTCCTTGCTCGCGAACGCAAAGGACACTGCTCACAAAGCTTCGCAAATGCGACATACCAATCTCGAACAAAAATAACAAAGATGCAAGTGCCCCAACATAAGCGTTCCGAATCGTGAGACATACTCTATGATTGCGAAGCACACCAGACACCAGCAGTCTTCAGCAATCCAACCAAGCTCATATGATTCAAAATCCGTCTGAAACACACTAGAGCCCCTCGATACCCTGTCCAACCATACTAACCAATCCCACAACATAACACGGACCTACTCAAGGTCTCAAATCCCACCTAGTAACATCAAAACTACAAATCGCACCTCAATTCAAGCTTAATGAACTAATCAACTTCCAACATTCAAAAATCATGCTGAACCACATTTAACCAACTCGGAATGACCCCAAATTTTGCACACAACCCTTAAAGGATATAACTAACCTGTTCCATGTCTCAGAACCACAATCCGACCCCAATATCCTCATAGTCAACTCTGGTCAAACCTATGAACTTTCCAAACCTTCAAATTTCTAATTTTTGTCAATTAGAGCCAAATCAACCTAGGAACTTCCAAATCCAATTTTAGACATATGCCTATGCCCAAAATCATTATACAAACCTATTGGTGCCATCAAATCACCAATCCTAGATTCTTTACACAAAAGTCAAACCTTGGCCAACTCTTATAATTTAAGCTTCCAGCCATGGAACCAAGTATTCTAATTCATTCCAAAACCTTCTCAAAACTAAACCAACCATCCCCGCAAATCACATAATAACAAATACACATACAGGGAGCATCAAATAGGGAAAATATTGCATAAATACATAAAAGACTTGTCAGATAATTAAACATAGATGGATCACTATAATACTTTCGGAGCATAGAAACATGGAACACTAGGTGAGCTTCGGGTGAGCTCCGGATAAGCTGGGTGGCAAGGCAAGTTTGTAGGACACCTCAACAACATTCTCAAGAATCACAATAGGAATAATACACCAGAAGGGTCAACTTGCCCTTCTTCCCAAACCTCATCACGCCCTTCATGAGTGAAAATCAGAGAAGAACCCTCTCACTCACCGTGGATGCCATATCATGAGCCCTCCAATCAGCGTAACTCTTCTACCTAGGCTGAACTGTACAAAGTCGATCCTGAATCAACCTCACCTTCTCCAAAGCATCCCAAACTAAATTAGAGCCCAACAACTATCCTCTCTAGGTTCAAACCAATAACCGCAGAACAACATCGCCTCCCATATAAGGCCTTGTACGGAGACATCTAGATGCTCGATTGATAAATGTTATGGTAAAACATTCTGCGAGCAGAAGTAACTGATCCAATTAATACTCGAAATCAATAGCAAAGGCACATAACATTTCCTCCATGATCTAAATAGTGCACTCTGACTGCCTGTCCGTTTGTGGATAAAATGTGGTACTCAGCTCAACCGGCATGCCCAACTCACGCTGCATGGCTCACCAAAAATACTATATGAACTGTGTGCCTCAATACGAGATGATAGACACTGGCACACTATGAAGGTTGACAATTTCACGGAGATAAATCCGAACCAGCTGCTCTAAAGAGTAGGTAGTCATGAATGGAATGAAGTGTGCAGACTTGATCAGTCTATCCACAATAACCCACACAGCATCAAATCTCCTCAAGGTTCATGGAAGTCCAACTACAAAATCCATAATGATACGCTCCCACTTCTACTCTGGAATATTAAGCATGTAAAGCAAATCACCCGATCCCTGATGCTCCTATGTAACCTAGTGATAATTCAAACACTGATCCACATACCCACAATATGTTTCTTCATTCTTCTCCATCATTAGTGTTGTTAATCATGGTATATCTTTATAGAGCCCGAATGAATGGAATACCACAAATTATGGGCCTGCTCAAGAATAAACTCGCGCAACCCATCAATATTCGGAACACAGATCCGACCATGCGTCCTCAGAACCCTATCATTATCAATGGTCACTTCTTTGGCATCACCGTATTGCACTGTGTCCTTAGGGACAAACAAATATGGATCATCATACTGATGCGCCTTGATGTGCTAAAACAAAGAAGAATGTGAAACCATGCAAGCAAGAACCCGGCTAGGCTACAAAACATCCAACCTCGCAAACTTCTTGGCAAAAACCTGAACATCCAAATCTAGCAGTCTCTCCCCAACTAGAATAAAAGAAAGACTACCCATGCTCTCAGCCATCCTACCTAAAGCGTCGGCCACTATATTGGCCTTCTCGGGATAATAAAGAATGGTGATATCATAGTCCTTCAGTAGCTCTATCCACCTCTTTTGCCTCAAGTTCAGATCATTTTGCTTGAATAGTGGTTGTCAACTCCAAATCATGCAATGGGTAGTTCTACTCATGGGGCTTCAACTGACACAAAGCATAATCAATCACTCTACCCTCCTGTATCAATATACACCCAATGCCAATCCGTGAAGCAAACCCCCATACTGAAGGCAAAACCAGAACTGGAGCTATAGCGAAGGCAGTCTTGAGCTTCTGAAAGCTCTCCTCGTACTCATCAGACCACCTAAATAGGGCACCATTATGGGTCAATCTAGTCAATGAAGCTGCGATGGATGAAAAATCCTCCACAAAACAATGATAATACCCAAACCTAGAAACACCAAATCTCAGTAGTTGTAGTAGGCCTGTGCCAAATCTGAACTGCCTTAATCTTCTTTGAATCCACCTTAATCCCCTCGATAGACACCACGTGGCCTAAGAATGCCATCAATTCAGGCCAAAACCCGCACTTGGAGAATTTATCATATAGCTTCTTCTCCCTCAAAGTCTGGAGCGTGATCCTGAAGTATTGCTCATGATCCTTTCGCCTGCAAAAATACACCAATATATCATCAATAAACACGATGATGAAGGAATCAAGATATGTCTGGAACATGTTGTTCATCAAGTGTATAAATATTGTTGGGGCATTGGTTAGCCCAAATGATATCATCAAACACTCATAGTGACCATAGCGAGTCCTTAAAGTCGTATTCTGAATATCTAAAGCCCGGATCATCAACTGATGGTATCTTGATCTCAAATCAATCTTTGAGAACACCCTAGAATCCTAAAGTTGATCAAACAAATTATTAATACGTGGTAGTGGTATTTGTTCTTGACTGTAACCTTGTTCAGTTGCATGTAGTAAATACACATCCTCATTGAGCCATCTTTCTTTTTCACAAATAGAACTGGAGTACCCTAAGGCGAGACACTAGGCTCGATGAAACACTTATCAAACAACTCCTGAAGTTGTTCCTTTAATTCCTTTAATTCCACTGGTGCCATACGATATGGTGGAATAGAGATGGGCTGAGTGTTCGGCACCAAGTTAATACTAAAATCAATTTCCCTATTGGGTGGCATGCCCGGTAGGTTCATTTGAAATACATCTGGAAAATCTCACTACCGGAACTTACTCAATGGTATGAGTATCAGCACTAACATCCCTCACAAAGGCTACTTAATATGCCTATCACCCTTCTCAACCATCCGTTGTGCCTTTAAGAAAGACACCACCCTACTAGGAACATGGATAATGAACCTCTCCACTCCAACTACGGCATCCCCCACATGGCCAACATCACGGTCTTGGCATGTCAATTAAGAATATCATGATATGGTGACAACTAGTCCATGCCCAAAATCACATCAAAGTCCACCATACTAAGTAGCAGAAGTTCAATCCTTGTCTCATAAACCCTAATACTAACCAAGCATTAATGATATATACGGTCTACCACAATAGAATCCCAAATAGGCGTAGACACAAAAATAGTAGTGTTCAAAGAATCACAGGACATACCCAAATATGAGGCAAAGTAAAATGGCACATATGAATAAGTGGAACCCGAGTCTAATAAAATTGATGCATCTCTATGACAGGCCGGAACAACACCTATGATGATAGCATCTTATGAGACAACCTCCGTCCAACCAGGAAATGCATAACCACGGGCCAGGCCTCCCCTTGTAAGACGTCTTCTACCCACCTATCCTCCACCTCAAGTCGGTTGTGCAGGTGTAACAGTAACTGGAGTAGCAACTATATCCTGAGTAACCTCTGGAGGTCCACCCCTCCGAAGTCTGAGAGAGTCCCTCACCAAATGCCTAGTACCACCACACTCAAAACAATCTCTATGAGGGCGCGACTGCTAAAATTGAGTCTTACCCAGATGGCTAGAATAACCGTTGTACGCTCCCCGTGCAGGAGTGTGCACTGGAAGATGGTTGTCCAATGTGAGAACTCTGAGGCCCTTGAATAGCTGGAACACTAAGAGTAACCTGAAGTGCAAACTGAACTGGTCTACTAATGAACCCTCTGCCATGACAAGCTAATAGTGCTGAGTAGGTACTACTAAACATCCCAAAATCTCGAGGCCTCTTGGACTCCATATCCTATCTCTCCTAGCAACGGATATGCTCCAACCTCCGAGGGATCACTACAACCTGTTGAAATGGAGTATCAGTCTCCAACTCCCCCGCCATCCCAAGTTTGAGACCATAACCAAGTCCCTCAATAAATATATGGACTCTCTCTATGATAGCAGAAACCAAAGTAGTTGCATGACGAGCTAACTCACGTAATGTCATAGCATAGTCAGATACTGTCATAATCCTCTAACGCAACTGCTCGAACTCCATGCACAACGTATTTGTGAGGGTTTGAACAAACTCACTCAAAAATTAATTAGTAAACTAAGCCCATGTGAGTGGAACTGCATCAACTAGACTATTCTCCTCAAAAGCATGCCACCATCTATATGTCGACCCCGTCAGCTGGAAGGTAGTAAAGTGGACTCTACTCACCTCCACAATACCAATGGTGTGAAGAATACGGTTGCACTATTCTAGAAAACCTTGTGCATCCTCAAAAATTGCGCCACTGAAAGTAGGAGGAGAATACCTCTTGAACCTCTCTAACCTCTTTTACTCCTCCGCTGATGCCACAGGCTTGACCTCAGGCTGAACTACAGTCATGGGCTTTACTTGCATAGCACCCAAAGCATGATCAACATGAGCCTGTTGCTTTGGAGTATAGGCAGTGGGAGTGTGAGATCCTCCCCTATCCTGAGAGGTAGCTGGTGCAACTGGTATCAATCCGACTTTGGCCAAAGTACTGAACATGTTCAGGAAATGCGCCATGGTCTCCTGAAGTCTAGGGGTAGTAACATGTGTCTCAGGTGACTGCTCCCCAGTCAGAGCTACTGGTGGCTCCTTAATTGCTGCTTTGGTAGGTGCTCTAGTTGTAGCATGTGCCCCTCCTCGGCCTCTACCTCGACCCCTACCCCGACCTTTATCAACACCCGCACTGGGTGCGGTATTATAAGTAATTAAAGCTCGTGTCCATACCATCTGTGAGAAAATAAAAAGACAAAGGCTCAAATTCTAAAATCAATAAATCTACACAATAAGGAATGAAAGAAGTAGAATTTCCTAATAGTTATGTAGCCTCTCGCATATAAGTACAGACGTCTCCGCACTTTTCCACAAGACTCTATTAAATATGCTTATGAATTGTAGTACATAGGAACCTAGAGCTCTGATACCAACTTATCACGACCCAAAATCCCACCTTGAGGATCATGATAGCACCTATTCTTTTAGACTAGGTAAGCCTAACACATGATGATAACAACAGAAATAAACAGCTTAACTATTAAATAAAACAGAAATGTGCCATAACATAGCCATAACCATCAATAGTCATACATCCAAAAAATTGGTAGTACGGAGTCATAAGCTTTACTACGAGTTCACTAGAAATCTCAAATAAAACACTATTTGAAAATAAAATAAATAGTAGGAAGTGATTATTAGAACCTGATTCTAAGGCCTGCGAGCGACATGCAAGTATAACTTGAAGTCTCTACAATGTCTGGATCAACTCACTACCATCCAACACTATCTAAGGTGCTGGATCTTCACAACAATGTGCAGAAGCGTAGTATGAGTACACCACAAACGGTACCTAGTAAATAATAAGATTAACCTCAATGGCATAGTGACGATTGAAGTCAAGACACTCTCTAGACATAAAACCTACGCACAATATCGATATATAACTAACAATAGAAAAAAAATTAGTAAATGACAATAAAGAGTAAACATGTAATAACACAAAAAATTAACTAAAGAAAGTAATACACAAAGTGAAGTCAATTAAGGAAGACAATGAAAAGTTCAACTCATCAAGTCGTACCAATCAGAAGAATAACAGTAAGAATCACCCCCGATGTACCACACTTCATAATCACGAATCACAAGTCATAATTCACCCTTATGTTGCTGCATGAGCTTCACATTTTAAAATATTTTTTCCGAAAGAGCTTCACACGCTTTATCCGCCTTATCTCATTGTGTGTGCATTACAATAAAGTATTTCCCCTTACTAGAACACGCCCATAAGCCCCCTTATCTCACCGCCTGCACATTAATATACACACCACCCTTATGTCGCTGCATATGTATCTCATTCATATAACAACAATCAACTTCACACTATGTGCCCATATGCCGCCACATTTCTCAAACAAAGTACCAATTCAACAATACATAGCCCACAACTTAACAAAAATGTGTACTAGAATTTCAACAACAATTCAAAAGTACGAGAAGTAAATCAACAATAAAATGTGCTTCGTATAACAACAACTACAATTCAAGGCATATTAATAGCATAAGAGTCTAATATGGTCAATTACCGGTGCACACAGTCGTCAACTCATGTACATATCTTTTTACATAACCAAATAATGTTCCCCCACACAAAGTTAGGCAAGATACTTACCTCAATTAGGTCAATTCAACCCTCAAATAACTTTTCCTTCAAAATTCACCTCCACTCGGCTAAAATATAACCAAAATGACTTAATATATCAAACAATGCAAGAAAAACCAATTTCTATTAATAAATCTATAATCTTTAATAATTACCAAAATTTAACAAAAGTCAACCCTGAGTCCACTCAGTCAAAACCTGAGTCGAAGGGTAGGACTCGACTATCCATAATGCCACGAGTCCATATATGTATTTGGCTTTCAAATCCGAGTCCAACTCGACGCTCAAATCTTAAATTTTTATTTTTCAAAAGATAGATAAAATCCCGATAAATTTCTATTGAATTCTCATGGTTTAGATGTTAAATCTAATAAATAATCATGTTATATAATCAAAAGTTGATCAAAATCACTTACTCAATAGTTGTGTATAAAAGTTTCCTCCAACTATTGCCTCCCACTGAGTCTAGGGCTAAAAAATGTGATAAATAAAGCTAAGTCCCGAAATCCCAACCTTTTGTTCACTTGCAATTGTCGCAAACACGACCTAGGGCTTGCAAATGCGATACATGGATTGCTTTTGCAATCCCTATTAGCCCACACAGATGTCGCAATTATGACACATGGCTTAGCAATTGCAATTGCAACATCTACGCAAGTGTGACCTAACAAATACTAACACTACCTTATCGCACTTGTGACTCCTAAACCTCCCCTTCCCTCTTCGCAATTGCAATGTTGGTGCTCGCAATTGCGATAGCTGCAGCACCAGCACACTAGAAACTAGAAACTAGAAACAAGTTCAAACCAATCCGGAACAGGTCCAAAACTCACCCAAGCCCCTAGGGATCCACAACAAGCATCTACAAAAGTCTAATAATATCATATGAACTCGCTCGCGAGCTAAAAAAATCAAATTAACATCCGAAACAACGAACCGGACACCAAAAAACATTGAAATTCACAATGAACTCAAGAACCACTATAATCATAATCAAGCATCTAATTCCTATCAAACAAATTCGGAATAACACCATATTTTGTAGATAAACTCCAAGTGATAAATGGACCTATTCTAAGTCCTTAAACAAAAATCCGAACCCAATAGAAATAAAGTCAACCTACGGTCAAACATAAGAAATTTCTAAACATTAAAATTTCCAACTTTCGGCAAAACAATCCAAATCAACCTAGGAACATCCAAATCCAATTCTGAGCATACGCCTAAGTCCAAAATCACCATACAAACCTATTGGTACTATCAAAATACCATTCCGAGATCATTTTTACAAAAGATAAACCTCGGTCAATATTTCCAACATAAGCTTCTATACTAAAAACCAATGGATCAAAATTATTCCAAAACCTCCCTGAAACAAAACCAACCATCACAGGAAGCTTCACAAGGGGAAACATGGCACAAATACATAAAATAACTGGTCGGGTCGGTACATTTGCACTAATACCGTTCCAAAACCAACATGTAAAACATCAGAATATGTTGTGTATGGACCCAAACCTATGAGAAATAGCAACATTGGGGGTGGCTATAGATGGAAACCCCTCTATAAAGTGATGATAGTTGTCAGCCTCAACACAGAGAATGATATCCAACACTGCCGGTGCAACAACACCACAACTCACCGGATCTCAACAGGTATCAAAGATGTCAAATATCCAACATCGCCGGTGTGAATATCCTCGTGATCAACATGTATCAAAGATGTCAAATAGACGAAATATATAAAGTATGCTTTTCCAATTTAAGAGATAATAATGGCGCTACTCAGATATGGTATTTAAAGATGGTATGCTTCAATAAACGGAGTTGAGGCTCCCAAAAAAGCATGTGTATATATATATATATATATATATATGACATGAAGCCACCGTCAAAAACAAATTTAGACAAAGAGTACTTTTGCGGTATAAGATCTACGTACCCTGACATAAGATTCATGTATTTCAATACAAAATCCATGTATCACAATAACCCAATACAAAATCCATATATCGACCCAGTATAAAATCCATACACAATCTATGTATTGACCACGCTCACAAGACCCAAAGTAACATGGGTACTCAACTAATTCTGGAGAGACAGTACCAAATCCAAGCACAAAAAGGAGCTTAATAGCTTTCTTATAATCAAATATTTGCTCATCATGTCTTGTGTCATAATTGTATTTCAACCACACGATCTTGCCTTTCGTGATGCAATTTTAGTCTAATTCAAGTATCCAAATATATTACATATTCATGTGCCTAATAATTAATTGATAAAATGGTATCTTTGCAGTTGCTTCGAACTCAAGTGGCACATACATGTTTACCTCAGCGTCCCCAGATGGCTGAATCTGGACTATGATTGGATTAAGAGTAACTATTGGTTTCTTTGGATCATCACCTTTTGTGATCAACCCAATCGACCCCCATCCCAATCATCCTCTATTTCGATCATGTGAACGCCTCCACCCTTATGATCTGGCAGAGGGTTATTGCGGATATTTGGAGCAGGTTCCTTTGCCACAATAATATTGTTGTAAATCAGAGCCTAGATCTTGTCTTTTAGAGAATGACATTCATCGATGGTGTGTCCCTTCATGCCGGAATGGTATACACAGGATTTGTTTGGATTGACCCATTAAGAAGGGTTCTCAAAGGTTATGGTAGGGATAGGGGTGACATAACCAGCGGCTTTGAGTCTCTCGTATAACTGATCATTGGGTTCGGCAATGGCTGTATACTGTTTAGGAGGTCTGCGGTCAAAATTTTGTCGAGGTTTAGGGAAGTTTTGGCGTGTAAGGGGTGATTGATAGTGGGATAGTTGAGCATTGTAGACTTGGTAAACAGGTGCGGGTTGGGAGTATCTGGGTGAAGTAGGCTGATATGTGGGAGCTGGAGGTGATTGATAAGTGGGTGGTGGAGTTTGGTAAGAGGGTGAGGGTGTTTGGTAATTTGGTGTAGGCTGATATGTGAGTGGAGGCATCTGATAGGTTTGGTATTTGATGGGAGATTTGGTTCTCTGTACAACTATTACGGCCCCTATGTCCCTTTTCTTGGACGCACCACCAGACTGTAAGGCCTTTTTATAGCTTGCAAGGCCTCAAAGTTCGTGACCATACCTATTTTGATGCCCTCTTCGATCCTCTCACCCAGCTTGATGATGTTAGATAATTTATGGCTTTCAATCAACATTAGCCGCTCGTAATACTGTGGGTCCTGAGCCCGGAAGAAGAATTTGTTCATCTGTTCTTCCTCTAAGGCAGGTCTGACTTTAGCAACTTCAGATCTCCAGCGAGTAGCATACTCGCGGAATGTTTCTATGGGCTTCTTCTTTAAGTTTTGAATGTAGAACACATCTGGCGCATTTTCTGTGTTGAACCTAAACCTGTCCATGAAATCAGATGCCATACTCACCCAGTTTGACCATTTCTTTGGGTCTTGGCTAATGTACCAAGACAGAGCATCTCCTTTCAGACTCCTCATGAAAAGCTTCATATGGATCCTTTCGTCTTTCCTACTCCGACTAGCTTGTCACAGTATGTTCTCAAATGGACCCTCGGATCACCTATACCATCAAACATCTCAAACTTTGGAGGTTTGTACCCCTCCAGCAGCTCAACATCTGGTTGTATGCATAGATCTTCATAGTTTAAACCCTCAATTCCCCTGCTTCCTTCGACGCCTTGAATTCGGCTAGTCAGCTTCTTAAGTTCTTTAGCTAGGTTCTTGATGAGCGAGTCTTTATCATCAGACTCAGGTGTGCTTAAGATGGGTTGGGTGGAGTGTGACATGGTCTCCACGTAGATGGAGGTGTTATGATGGGTGTGGAAGTGGTCATTTGTGGAGTTTTAGGGTTCCAGGATGAGCAGTGGGGTATTGTTGGAAGTATGGCAGGTGTTGCAGTGGTGGTGAGGAGCGGGATGGTTTTGTGGCTTCGAGATATTTTGTAGAGGTGTGGGGTTCAGAGCATTTGGGAAATTGACATCTGGAGTGGTGAGGGAAAAAGACAAATTTGCTAGATTCCGAACCTGAACAAGTTCTTCTTGGAATTTCAGCAGCTTTTGTTCGAGTTGGGATGCATTTTCTTTGGAAATTTGAGTACCATGACCGTGAGTGACCTCTACCAGTTTAGTTGAGTTCTCCTTTCTGGCGTTGTTCAAATCTTCCATCTTCCCTTTGTTCTTGTTTTTGACAGGACTAAGAGGAGGAATGGGTGGAGGGCCCCTGGATCTCATGGAATAAGATGATGTTACTAGAGTGCACGGACTAACCTTTGGGGAAGCAGAATAAATAAACAAAAAGTAAAAACGAAAAGGTAACAATTTAGTGAGGATTATAAGAAAATGTTGCGATATTTAAACACATAGTGCAAGAATGTAAATCGTGTCCTATTTGGGAACCTCTTTGTGCCTGAGGTAGGCCTAGTGACAAGTTGATTTGGAGAATTTAGAATGCTAAAGGCCTCATTTTATTGATAAAAAGTAGAGGAATCCCAAATCGACACTAAATAACAGGAAATAAAATATCACTAGTGGTTGTAGGCCTTATTACATTCATATAATGAAAAAGTAAATTCCTATCTACTTGATCCCAGAAGGACCCTCCCCAGACTCGGCATCTTTGGCTCCGTCGAACAGCTTTCCCAACTCGCGAAGTCCCAGCAATAGGTAGGCTCTAGCTAGATGTCCGCCCTCATTTTCCTCAGCATTCTGACAATCTTCGATTCTTTTGAGAAATTTCCTTTCCAACTCTACTATGCCCCGCTCCAAGTACCCCAGTCACTTGTTGGCACTAACAGCCACGTCTTTCCATTCTTCGATTAGCTTTTGGTTGGCTTCTTGTATCTCACGGTGCTCGCTTTCATATTCTCAGATCCTCTTGCACAGTTGATTGTCTTTGACCTGCGCTTCGGCCCTTTCATCTATGATCCTGTGGCCCCTAGCAAGTCCTGGCTGGCCCAAACCATCGTGATTAGATTCTAACTAGCCTGAATATTAGGGAGCGCAACCAGCATGGTATCTATCTGGCTCGATAGTATCTCTTCCCATGATGATCTTGCAATGCCACATATGCTGAGCTTCGTATTTGTTGACCCTTGGTATAACCTTCTTCCTACTAGACTGTCACATAACTCGGAGAGGGATATAAGGGTAGGTTCCTCTCAGACCGATTAATATCAGAAATGGCGCATCCCTAGATCAGGCGATGAACTCCTTAGTAGGGAACTATTCGAACATCCATTGTACCCGGTCCTCAGTAAGGTTATCAAATAACTCTACCCATCCTCTGGCATCTTCTGGATGGGCAAACATGTTGGGCATATAGTTCATTCGCTTCGGATGATGGAAAGCGATATGATCGTCCTAGTCTCTTCGCTGAATTTCCTGTCGGTATTCACCCCTTTAGAGATGCTCCATGAGCCAGAGCTGACATAGCAAATTGTAGCCCTTGAAGTGCTTGGATCCTCATCGACACTTCTCCAAGGCTCGGTATATCTCCGCAATAATCATGGGCACAATGCTGAAAGGTTGCCCACCAATGTCGTCCATCAGAGTTTTTGTTACCATAGCCAGCCTGGTATCGATCCTTGCTTTCTTTATTGGAAACACTAGCAACCCCAAGAAACAAGGTATAAATACAAAGACCCTTCGGTGAATATGCCCTAATGATGTAATGGAAAATTCGTCAGGATACGGTAGGACTTGCTGTGACCGTACCTCTCATACAAATAGTCGAAGAGGATATAAGATTCCTTTAGACATGTAGTTCTGGATTCTTTTTTAGACCCATCATTTTGAGAAAAACATTGCCCTTGTGGTTCTCAGGCATTAACAATCCCGGTGTTTCCCATGGTATACCAGCCAATCCTCCTATTTCTTATAGCAAGGGTGTCATTTCAATGTCCCCGAAGCGAAACACGGACCTCTCACAATCCCAGTATAAAGTGGCAGCTTCTATGATCTTGTTGTCGGGTTGGATTTCCAGGAGAGAAGGTAGGTTGCCCAGATATTTACGGACAAGGGTTTGATTACTAGAGTGAAGATCCTCCCACCTGCTTAGCAATTTTGGGTGGATGTTGGTGACCATGCCGAATCTGGGGACTTCGTGCCTTATATTTCTGCAAGACAAAAGGGTTAGGCCCTTACCCCCACCAGACTTGACTATTTAATATCAACAATTAGCATAAACGCATTTTGTTCTCCAAATAAATGCACAAAACGTGATGACGTCTGTTTGGGTTTTAAGGAAACCTAGTGGACTTTGGACAAGCCTATCTTAAAGAGTCATTATGCGGATAACATAACTGACTCGGCTAGGTTTGACCATGATGCATGCACAGTTAAACAAAGTAAGGTTTCTATGGGGTTTTAGATTGGTACAATTGAGCGGACAACTCAAGGGGAAAGGCACGGAACCGCCGACTACACTTTTGATCGACTAGTTTTACCGCAAATACGCCTATTTCGGATTTAGGGGGTTATAATATCGGAAGAGCGCAACCACTCCTTATAAGCATTGCTATGGTATTTTGTTTGGCACGATTGGAATATGATGTTGAGCATGATTATGCAACAATTAAAGCAGGTTGTCACGTATTTGCACGTTAGGAAAGCAGCAAATACAACAGTTTTTTTCATAATTTAAAGCGGTAGTAAAGGAAAGCAGTAAAGGAAAGAAACAAAAAAAAACAAGTCAGTTTTGCAATCGAAAAGAAAATTGAATGCTTGAAAGAAATGAACAGATAATTGCGCATAAAGAATCATAAATTCACAATAATAGTCTGAAATGGTAAAAGCCTAAAAATCCCCAGCAGAGTCATCACGTTGTCGCGCCCCCTTTTTCTAGAGTGAAATCGGGTTTATGACATTTGGAGGGACAATTCATTCCTTTTGGGAATTATGTTAGCGTTTGAAGAGTCGCCACCTAATGATTAGGGTGCATTAGGACACCAAAAGAGTTTGATTTTGAATAACCAAAGATTAGGGTAAGGGCTTGAAATTATTCCAAGGGGAAGGAGTTAGGCACCCCTCATAATCCACTAGTGTGGTTCCCGGCCAGACAATTATTGTGAATTTGGGGTGCAATTAACATGTAGACAAATAAGGATCAAATAAGAGGGGGTTTCATATAATGGTTTCCAAATAAACAAATTTTGGAAGAGCAAAGAAAGTTGATTTTTTTTCAAAAGAAGGAGTTGGAATGATAAAAGAAATAAATAAATAAGGGAAATGGGTCCTAGGTTTATTAACAATATGGATCACCCCACACAATATCCAGTAATCACTCCTCAATGAGGGGCTACACATGACATTATCGCGTGGTCATCATATCCATATCTACCCTTCCCACCCCGTTAAGGTATTGAAAGCGCGGATTGGTCTCGTTTACTTATTGCATGCTATTACCCATCCCAATCCTATTAGTCCTGAAGGCATTTAGGACTACTAATCCTAAAAGGGAGGGATATTAGGCTTATTTGTAGTTTCAAAGGAAAAAACTCTAAGGCGACATACAAAACACGTATTGTAAATTGGGGAAAGCATATAACAAGCCGAGGCTCAGATATACCTCCTTAAACAAAGAAGCACATAATTAGCATGACTTACACATACTATTTAGTTCTTATTTAAAAGGTATTAAAGACGAGTGAGAGGAAATTGTTGAGACAGTTTCAGCTTATCACATAACTCAGATAAGAAGTCCGAATCAGGCTTGCCTGCTGGTTGTAATTATTAACAGAAGCATATTCAGTTTATATTTATTACCCTAGGGCTTGCCTAAGTGTTGGATAAGGATCCTATAAGCATGGTATCTACTGGATTCAGAAGGCAGAATTTAAACGAATTGATTATAAGTTCTGCAAACGATAGCGACCATTACTACTGGTTTTATATCTAACACTGAGTGAGTTGATTCCGACTTTTTTATTAGAAACTCCTATAGGCATGCTTTCTAGGCGTTATTGATTTTAAGACCTTGTAGACGTAGCGTTGAAATGCAGAAGCCTTATAGACATGATTTCTAAGTGAAGTTTGAATATGCAAAATCCTATAGACATGATTTCTAAGTGAAGTTAAATATGCAGAATCCTATAGACATGATTTTTAAGTGAAGTTAAATATGCAGAATCCTATAGACATGATTTCTAAGTGAAGTTTGAATATGCAGAATCCTATAGGCATGATTTCTAAGTGAAGTTAAATATGCAGAATCCTATAGGCATGATTTCTAAGTGAAGTTAAATATGCAGAATCCTGTAGACATGATTTCTAAGTGATGTTTGAATATGAAGAATCCTATAGACATGGTTTCTATATGAGGTTGAATATATAGGAATATAGTAGTCATATAGTCATGATTTCTACCCTTTGCATACATAGTTACCCACCCTTTTTTACTAACCAGCCCCAAATGTTTTTTACAAATTATTACAAACCAGAATAAATAAAATTACATCAGGAAAAGTAAAAAAAAGTACAACTAGAGGAAGCTTGATTCTGACTTCCTCTCTGAGTTACATGATAGACTCAACTCAAAGACCATTGATTCAAAGCCTTTCTCCAATATGAGTGTGTCAAAGTTCCCTAAGAGCCTCAATGGGACTCCGGGCAATGCTCACACCCAAATTGCATTATCAGAATGGGGATAAGTGCACTGTGGAAGGGCCAACCCTCAAGTGTCCAAGTTTAGAGGGAGCTCAATGGGTCCCAAGGCAAGGCTCACAAGAGGGGGGCAGAACTTGAAGTCTAAGAGAGAGTGCAAATGACGAACAAAGTTCTAAAGGGGTGAAGGAGAGGGAAACAGCTACAAACAAGTACACAAAAGGGGTTTAGGGGAATAGGGAAGTTGCAAAGAGTCCATGTGGTTAGACATTTAGCTAATTCTGGGCATGCACAGCAATAGAGAGTGTTGTTATGCTTACAAATCAACAAGAATACACAATATATGATAGTGACTTGGAGGTTATGATTCAAGTTTGAGCCATAGACAATAATACTTAATACTGCCATGCCTCAAACAATCCATTAGCATCAAACACATTAGGGTAGGGGGTTTGAGATTCATAATAGGAAGGAAATTACAGCATGCTAAAGTAAATTCCGAACTAAACATAAGCAATAGGCAGACATGCAAGTGAAGGTATTAAATAAACACATTGTTGTGGTTGCTGAAAACCTTAATCAGGACATACCAGTTTCAAAGGACCAAAATACAACAGTAGCAGTACTTGAAAGGAAATAGGCCACAGTACAAGTAACAAGACAGAGAGTGTTTTTTGTATGTGAGTGTGAGTTCAGAAAACTAAGAGTGTTCGTATGTTTGTGTCAATGAAAGAGCATGATATTTATAGTTTGAAAACAGGTAGAGAATAAGGCAAGAAAATAATCATGTACCAATTAAAATCAATTAGTAGAAGAACTTCCTTTAATTAAGGAGTTCAAACTTAAACGGTAATGAACAGAAATCATTTAAGGAAATACATCAAATAAGTATCTTGTGCAAAGTAGACAATTAGGGGTAAATACATTGGATTTTCATTAAGGGAAGGATCTTTGAAATACACGGTTAAACAAATAAGGTAAGAATCAATCAATACATAGTAAATCAAGGAGTCAGAGATTCGAAATTACTGGTTCATGAATAAACCAAGTCAGAAAGGCTAAGGAAAGTTTTCAAATCAAACCAAGAAACAGGGAAATTAGTAAAACAAAGAAAGAATCAATCAGACTTACACAAGGAAGTCTGAAATCAGTCAAAAATTGAAAGTCATTTTAGAGGCGAAGCTCAGCATATATAAAGAGCACACAAGTATTAGGCATGCGAGGTTGAATTTAGGACAAAGAAAAGTGTCATGCAATTGCAAAATTAGTAAGTAGTGGACTATAGGAACATGGTAGTTACATAGGTCAGTTTCAGTAACTCAGCAATAGAGAAGGGAGAGACTATCAAATAGCATGCAAAGGGTCCGATAGAAAGACCTTAGAAGAGTTTAGCAGGGATTCAGAATCATATAAAGAAATAAAAGATTTTGAAATTTAGTCGAGCAACAGATGAAACAACTTCAGAAACTCAAATAGGTCCAAAGAAATTAGGGTTTTGAAACCAAACAAGTTCGGAGATGAGGAGCAAACAAATCATATAGCAAATAATATTAGAACTCGAATGAACCCCAAATCTTAGGGTTTTTGCCATCAATCGAGTGTAGAGGTGAAAGACAAGAGAACCAGGCAAAATATCAACAAAGAAAATAAAATCAGAAACCTAAGAAAGAACTTAAGACTTTAAAACACAGTGGAAGAATAACATAGTAGAAGAACAACATAAGAAACACAGTTGAACATGCTAAAGATTAGAGAAACTTCTAAATATCTTTCCAAAACCCTAAATCAGAAAAGATAAAGGCTTTGAAAGCAGAGTTTTGAAAGAAACTTTGAGAAAGCATTTGAAAGTTTAGGGAAAACACAGATCTAGAACGGATCTAAATAAATCAGAAGAACCTAAAGAGTTAGGGTTTCAGAAGAACCCAGATGGTGAGAAAGGCTTGGAAAGTGATTGATATAAGCAGGAGAAGTCGAGATCAGGCTCGAATAGCCATGGCTGCCGGAGCAAGGTCGGAGACGGCCATAGAACTCGAATCGAACAAAGTCTGGGCCAAGCTTCTTCAGGGTCAGGCCTTGAAACTATAGTAACCAGGCGTGTAGGAGTTATAGGAGGCCGGTATAAGACTTCAGTGGCCTTGGAAGCCATGGATTCCGGTGATTTTAGGGTGGAAGCGGAGGGAGGTGGCTAGGGTTTGAGGGGAGCTTGAGAGAGAACTAAGAAAAAGGGGGGGGGGGATTCAAGGGCGGCTACAGAAGGGAAATGACTAGGTTAGGGGTTAGGTCGGGTTAAAAAAGGAAGGGGTTAAGGGTGGTCGTTGATCATTTTGATCAACGACCTAGATTGAAGGGGAATCCGGGCGGGTTATTTTAAAGGGTCGTGGGTCGGGTAGATTTATGATTTGGGCTGGGTAATTGGAAATTGGGTTTAATTGGGGTGTCAAATCTGGCTAAAATTGAAATGCAAATGGGCTAACACTTAAATAGCCATTTTCCCTTATTTATTTTATAAAAAATAGTAAAATAATTTCTGAAAATAAATTAAAGGTACTAAAATGATTAAAAATATGTAATTATAAAATTAAAAATACTGGAGTCGATTTTATAAATATAATTACAATTAAATCTTGAAAGAGGCCAATATTGCAATTATATGCAATTTAGTTTTAAAAATAATAAATAAATTTGTAAAAATATGGAAAAATTATGCTAGCTATATTTTAATATAAATATGAGAATCCAATAAATGAATCACCCAAAATGATAATTTTGGGGATAATTACTGGGGTTTTCTTAATAAAATAGGGCAATAAATTGATTTAAAAATCTTGAAAAATTAAGAGAAAAATAATAAAACCTTGGGACATACTTATATATGCACATACATGCTATTTTGAGAGTATTTTACATATTAAAAATATACAGAGAAAAATTGGGTATCAACAAAAGGGAAACTTTAGAAATTAGTCACAAGGTGAAGATTAATCAAGGAAGAAATTTTAGCATATAAATAAAGTGAACAGAGTCATCAAACATGCACGGCCAAACAAAAGAGATAATCACAAACATGCAAAATAGTGGTAGAAATAAGCTAGTAGTAAAGAAAACATTCGAAGCATATTAATCAAGTAGGTCAAGTCACATTGAATTAATAGTGAAGAAAAAATTGAGTATCAGAAGCATGAAAAGGTCTCACAGTAACAGATGAGAAACCTTTTGAAAAGTTAGGGTTTCAAGTATAGTCAAGTTTTAAAGATAGTAGAAACTCATATCAGAAGAATCACATAAAGGAAAAGGGATTCTGAAACAAGGAACTTCAAATCGAGTTAGGCATTTAAACGAATAGTTTCAGACCCAAAGCCACATGTTTTTCAACAATAGTCAAGCCCTAAAAATAGATCAAACAAAACTTAACCAAACAAACACTCATCTAACAAACAACTTTTAGAACTCGATTGAGACCCACAAGAATTTAGGGTTTTCAACAACAACATGTTCGAAAGATGGTAAATAGACGAGTAAAGCAAGATTTTAAACAAACAAACGCACATAAATATATTAAAAGTCCGAGAAGAGATTTTGAAATAACTTAACAGGAAAAAACCCTTATCGGAAAAAGACAAAGAGTCATTTTTGAAAGAAAAATTGAAGAAACTTCGAGAAGATGCTTAAAAGTTCAGAGCAAGCATAGATCTAAAGTAGATCTGAAAGAAATCGAAAGACCTTAGAGATTAAGGTTTCAGAAAACCCAAAAAAGATGAGAAAGGCTTTGAAAGTTACCGATCTAACTAGGAGAGTCAAAGGTATGACTCGAATGAACATGGCCGGCCGGAGAAAGGTCAAAAATGATCGGAGAAAGGCCATAAACTAAAATTGAACGAATACTGGACCAGAGCTCTTCATTGTCTGGCCTTTAAACCATAAGGCGAAACACATAGGAGCCAATGAAGGCTGGTACAGGTTTCCGATGACCTCGGAAGGCCATGGATTAGGGCGGCGGCGGCTAGGGTTTGAGTGGTGTTGCAGAGAGTGTTTGAGAGGAAGGGGATTCTAAGGCGGCGGTAAGTGAGAAATGATAGGGTTTTGGGGTCGTTTGGAATTAATTAAGGCAAGGGCGACTATTGGCCGTTGATCTAAGTGATCAACGGCCTGGATTAAAACGGGTAAGTGGGGCGGTTTATGAAACTAGGTTTGGGCCTAGTCCGATGAGTTCAATTGGGTCGAGAATTGGGTTAAAATTGGGGTAGGATTTAGGCTATGATTGAAATAAATTTGGGCTATTATTTAATAGCAAATTTCCCCTTTTAAAATTATAAAAATAGCAAATTGATTTCTGAAAATAAATTAAAGGTACTAAAATAATTTATAATACGTAATTATCAATTTAGAAATACTAGACTTAATTTTTTATAAATGTAAATGCAATTAAATCTTAAAAGGGGCTAATATTGCAATTATATGCAATTTAGCTTTAAAAAATGCTAAATAAATTTGTAAAAATATGCAAAAATAGTATAGCTATATTTTAGTATAAATATGAGAATCCAATAAATGAATCACCAAAAATGATAATTTTGGGAATTATTATTGGTTTTTTATGAATAAAAATAGGGGAATAAATTGGTTAAAAACCTTTAAAAAATAAGGAAAAATAATAAAACATTTGAACACACTTATACATGCATACACATGCTATTTTGAAAGTATCTTGCATACTAAAAAATATATAGGGAAAAATTGGGTATCAACAGGTATCTTGGTAGATCCCCGTTTTGCTGGATATTTACATTTGGGGGCTACAGGTCGGGATACCGAGAGATCGCCGGGTGTTATCTCTGTGTTGAGTTGTATTCCTTTTGTGATTATTTTGTCTCTGTTATAGTAGTTATTATTCTTATTATCCTGTGTTACTTTATATTGTTAGCATTTAATTATATTTTGTATTCTATACTATTTTACCTCGTTTTTTAGCTATAATCAGTAGGGCCTTGACCTTCCTCGTCACTACTCGACCGAGGTTAGGCTTGGCACTTACTGAGTAACGTTGTGGTGTACTCATGCCCTTTCTGCGCATGTTTTTCATGTGCAGATCTAGGTACTTCGACTTAGCCCTACTACCCTTGAGGCGAGGCGATTCTCCAGAGACTTCGAGGTATATATGCCACGTCCGCAGACTGAGGAGTCCCTTTCCATTCTCTCTTATAGTATTAGCCCTTATGTATTTACTTTTCTTTAGACATTCTAGAGTTAGACACTTGTAGTTATTCAACAACTTGTGATTTTATAAGGTTCCGGATTTTGGGAAGTTGTTCAGTTTTTGAGATCTTGTATTAGTATATGCCGAGCGGCATCTTAAACGCTTTTATATTTGTTTATCTTCAGTTTTTATTAGTTTTTTCGCATTTTATTTCTTTTTTCGAAATTGGTAGGCTTACGTAATCGTAGAGACTAGGTGCCGTCACGACAGTTCACGAAGGGCGAACCTGGGTCGTGACACTTACCTTGTTTGGCCCAGGTTGTACATAATTTGAAAGAAACTTTTTAGCCTTTAGCCCACAATTAAAAACACACTTTTAAGGTTTCTTTATTTTCTTTTTTCTTCATTTCCAGCACACTATGTACTCTCCGCCCGCCTCTCTTTGCTTTATCCTTTCTCTTCTCTCACTCACATAGATCTGAATATTTATAGACCTCAAATTTGATTTGAAGCATTTTCTCTACTAAGTTGCTTAATCTTCCTAAATATTTATAGATCTCAAATATTTGAATCTAGATTGACGAGTGTCCAAATTTAAAATTGAAGTTTTATTGAATCCATATTAAAAGCTCCATTGAAGGAGCTTTGAAGCTCTAAGTTCAACTCAGATTTGAAAAATCTAACTCTAAAGTGATTTTGTTAAGTTAAAAATTATTACAAAAGCTTGTAATAATATGAATATCGAGTGTTGGATTAATTATGTTTGATTAGCGTTGGTTTTGGGAACCATACTAGTTGAAGAAGTAAGTTGAAGATGAAATCCAGTTTTGTATACACCGTTATACATTATTATACTATAACATTATACAAAATTATAATAAGGGTATAATGTTGTATAATATTGTTTATTGGATGTGAAAATACTATTATACAACATTGATCTTTCTTTTGAAGTATGTTTCTCTTTCACTGTAGTAATTTTAGTTTTGTTGCATGTTTTTTATTCTTGTTTTGCCGCAGTTCCCTTTTGCTTTTGTTTTGGTTACTTTTTGTTTAGGTTTTTTTTTTTGCTTTTACTTCGTATTCTCTATGTTTTCTATTAACACTGATTTTTCTTTTCTATGCTAGCAAAATACTGGTATATATTATTCAACATTTCATATACAAGTTTATACAAAGCTATACATCATTATACACGTACTGTACAGATGTAGTTAAAACTGAAAATAATTTTTTTGCATTTTTCTTACTTTTTTTGAACAATTTATGTATAATGTTTAATTGTTTTCGTTAATTTCTCTACTAAATCACGAACTTTCAAGTTTTTCTTTCCTTGTTGATTTTTCCGCCAAATCAGAAACTTTGGAGAAAATTCATCTATATAGAACTTAGAGAATAAGAGATTTAAGGTATATTTTTTGTGTTTTATAGCCGGAATGGGGATGTATAAATTTGGGAGAAAGAGAATGAAAAACCATGAAAATTTTGCATTAAAATAAAAAAGAGCATGAAGGTTGTTTTTGGATCTGAGCCAACTAATATTGGGCTACATATTTGTAAATTTAAATCTAGGTCATCCGGTTACAAGGTTAACTTGTGGAGTGTATCATTATGTAATTCTCCCATGAAATAACAGTTACAGTAAGAAATCCTACAGTTTAGACTAAGTACAAGTGAAGAAAAAAGAAGAAATCTACTAAGCATGTTGTAAAGAGTTCAAATAAGTATTGAAATCAGGTAGACATGAGATATTAGGCTAAACACGATAACTACACATGCTAGTATAACTCAATTAAGATGAAACAGGTTATTACTTAGTAAAAACCGAATTTTCAACAAAAATCCCGTGTACGCACTCGTCACCTCACATACACGACGCTCACATATCACAACAGTACCAAATCCTAAGGATATTTCCCCCACACAAGGTTAGGCAAGCCACTTACCTCGAACCAAACTCAATCAATCAGTAACAATGCCTTTTCCACGAATATCCGACTCCAAATGACCCAAATCTAGCTAAAAGCAATTACATATCATAAATATAACTATAAGAAACTAATCTAAGTAATGAAATCAAGACTTAAGCAAAAAATTAGGAAATCGCCCCAAAAAGTCGACCTGGGCCCACGTTTCAGAATCGGGTAAAAGTCACAAAATATGAACACCATTCGCTCATGAGACGATATCTCGGGAGATCCCCTGCATATTTACTTTGGGACTACGAGACGGTATCTCGAGAGATCCCCCTACATATTTAGAGCCCGTTTGGATTGGCTTATTTTAAGTGCTTTTAAGCCAAAATTACTTTTAAGCCTTTTTTAGTGTTTGAATAAAGTAAAAAAAGAGTGCTTTTAAGCACTTATTTTTTAGATAAAATGACAAAAACAAGCCAAAAGCCAAAAGCTAAAAATCCTAACTTATGGTTTAAAAGCTATTTTGGCTTAAAAGCTACTTAAAATAAGCCCATCCAAACAGGCTTTTATTTTGGGACTATGAGACGGTATCTCGGGAGATCTCCCCCTGCATATTTACTTTTGGGACTACGAGACGGTATCTCGGGAGATCCCCTACTGTTTACCCCTATGTGTTGTACTGTTATTTTTCAGTGATTTCCTTTTGTTAAATTCCAGTCTTTATTACTCTGCAATAATTTCCGCCTTATTTATTATATATACCAGTAGGGCCCAGACCTGATCTCGTCACTACTTGATCGAGGTTAGGCTTGGCACTTACTGGGTATAATTATGGTGTACTCATGCTACTTTTCTGCACATGTTTATGTGCAGAACCAGGTACTTCTTACCAGCCACGTCATCAGTGAGCAACGACAGTTTGGAGACTTCAAGGTATATCTGTCGTGTCCACAGACCTCGGAGTCCCCCTGTATATCCTCTTATGTCATTTACCTTCCCGTACCTTTTTCTTAAACTCTGATGTATAGAGATGCTAGTTTTCTTTTTGTATCTTGTGACTTATGATGTTCCAAATTTTGGAAAAAATACTGTGTATACTCGAGGGTTGGTATTGTACATGCCGAGCGGCACGGTTATCAATTATGTTATTAATTTTGCAGTTAGTTGTGAGTTTTTACTTTTGTTCCTGTTATTTTCGTAATTGTTTAGAGACTAGGTGCCATCACTACATCTTACGGAGGGTAAAAAAGCCAAATATCAAGGATTATTTATACCATCTGTCCACCACATCCCCTAACATTACAAAATAGGTGCAAAAATACCCTTTCGCTTTTAGGGCATCCGCCATATCAAATACCGCCCTATGTGGTCGGACTTATTGCTGAGGTAGAAGCCATGTGGCAATACCACCTCATTGTACCGATCCAATTTTATTTCTTTCCCACTTTTTCATCCACCACTACCTCACTCCTAGAACCCCCTTCCCCCCTACCCCCCAAGTCGCCCTTCATCTTTTTAATTGCATCCTTAAAGATGAAAAATTAAAAAAAATCTCCCCCAAAAAAAAAACAGTTGCATATGCACTTTAGAGTAAGATTGTAAATGATTTAAATCAAATCAACCAAAAAGTGTGAGTCTTGATGGGTGTTATGTACGCATATACCTATGCATGATATGATATTTATACGCGTATGCATGACATTATAATTTTTTTATGATTCACAGAGCTATTCAACTTACAGGTTAAGTCATTATTCGTACTGACGTCCATTTTGCTGTGGACGCTGCATTTCATGCCTGCAGATCTTGATGAATAGTTGGGTAGACCTTCCCATTAGACAGAGTCAAACATCAACTTGATTGGTAAGTTCCACTTCCTCGGAGTTACGAGGTCTAGACCTTGGAGTCCATTTTATATATACAATTTTGATGGGTAGGTCGAGGCCTTGTCCCCACCAAGATATAATTCAATTATCTCTCGAGGATTGTAGACGAATCCTGTATATTTTGTATATCAGCATTGTGGCCTTGCCAACCCTGTGTAGAAGTTAGTTTGGTATTGCTGGTTGTAGACACTCATTGTGGCCTCGTCGGCCTTGATTGGTATTGTCAGCTCGCAAGTAGGCCTCGTCGGCCTTACTTGAGGGTTACCCCTCCAGAGTTCATAGTTACAAAGTGGTACGCTCGGTCCAAATATGGCACCAGGTGCTAGCCATGCCTCCCCATGTCACGACCCTAAACCTAAACCCGATCATGATGGCACCTCTCATGAAGACAAGGCCATCCAATTAAACCCAATTCATTTTTTAAACAGTTAAACAGTAATAAAAGCCTAAGCATAAGTAAATAAAGCAAAGTCTAAGCAAAAAATATTATAATGTATGGAATATAGCCCAAACACAGGCCGATACTGGGGTGTCACAGGTCACGAGCATCTAACACACATGATACTCCAAAGTTACTTCAGAGTTTAGTATAGGACTAAGAACATAAAGGAAAAGAGATATGGAGGAGCTCCGGGCTGTGAACGCCAACAACTACCTAAAGACTCTTCGAGATCCGCCTGAAGCTGGAAATGATCAGCACTCGGGAGTGGGACCAGCTACGCCTGAATATACACACAGGGTGCAGGGAGTAAAGTGCATAGTGCAACTCAGTAAGTAAAAAATGTAAATAAAGATTGAAAGTGAGAAAACACATAAGGCACAAGGCATTATATAATGAAGCAGTAAAGCCATTTAAAAATAGTAAACCGGTTAAAAGATAAGTAAAATCCTTTTTAAACAAGTAAGCATATAATTGACAGGCAGTTAAGGAAAAATAAACACGTAAAGGTTCGCCCCTCGGGCATTGTATCAACAAAACTGCCCCTCGGGTAACATCATAGAACAATACCAGCCTCCTCGGGCTATATCTTACATCACAATGGGTACCCGCGCTCACTGGGGGTGTGCAGACTCCTGGAGGGGTCCCTTACGGCTCAAACGCAATATCAAGCCATCTCGTGGCATCAAAACTAGGCTCTCGGCCTCATATCAATCAAGCCACCTCGTGGCGTACATATCTCAGGCCCTCGGCCTCAAATCAATATCAGTGTTTCCTCACAACATAGGCCATCGACCATACTTAGTCAAAATCCTCCCAAGCCACTTGGGCAATAGTAAAACAGTGTTTCTTAGCCCAAACGTCATTTGAAATATCATTTAAGTATTAAAATTGAGTAAACATGGCTGAGTATGAAAACAATGGAAAATAACATGACTAAGTTTAAGTATAAAGTCAAAACAGTGAGGAAATATCAATAAAAAGCCCCGAAGGGTTCAAATAGTTGGCATTCAGCCCAAATATGGCATTCAGCCAAAATAATTATGATAGCAAATAGTTTTCAATCAAATACGCGGTAAAATCATCAATCGGGAAGGACCAAGTCACAATCCCCAACAGTGCACGACCCCACGCTCGTCATCAAGCGTGTGACTCACCTCAATATAACACTACGATGTGCAATCCGAGGTTTCAAACCCTCAGAACATCATTTACAATCATTACTCACCTCGAACCGGTCAAATCTCTAACTCGCGACGCCTTTGCCCCTCGAATCGGCCTCCACGCATGTCGAATCTATCCAAAATCAGAACGAGGATGTCAAAATAGGCTAAGGGAACGAAGCCCAAGTGAAATTAATCAAAATACGACACAAATCCCGAAATTATCAAAACCCGACCCCTGGGCCCCTACAGCCAATCTCCCACACGTACGGCGTCGTACCTGCGGTCCCCAATCCACGGGTGCGGAAATACCAGAAGCAACAAAAGTTCAACAACTGCAAACATTGCTCAAAATTCCCGTCGACCATCCAAAATCACCCCGAAGCCCCCGGGACCTCAACCAAAAGCACAAACATATCCTAATACCTTATTCAAACTTGTACCAATCTTCAAAAACCTCAAACAATGTTAAATCAACCAAAACACATCGGATTCAAGCCAAACTTTCTAAAATCCTCCAAATTCCGCTTTTGATCAAAAACCCAACCAAACCACATCCGAATGACCTAAAATTTTGAACACTCATCCCAAGTGACACAACGGAACTACTACAACTCTCGAAATTCCATTCCAACCCCTATATCAAAATCTCGCCTATCAACCGAAAATTGCCAAAATATCAACTTCACCAATTCAAGCCTACATCTACTCTGAACCTCAAAAACTCATTCCGATCGAACTCCTAAGTCACAAATAACCTCTCGAAGCTAACCGAACTATTAGAACTCACATCCGATCCCTCTAATACACAAGTCAACATCTGGTTGACTTTTCCAACTTAACCTTCCTCAAAAGAGTCTAAGTGTCTCAAACCTTACCAAAATCATTCCGAATTCAATCCGACCAACCCGATACCCCATAACATGGATAAAAAAGGCATAAAGAAGCAGAAATGAGGAAAATAGAGCGGTAACTCATGAGGCGACTGGTCGGGTCGTCACACCCCAGGTTTGGAGTGTGAGAAACTTGGTATCGTAGCAGTTCTATCTTAGGGTGTCTACAAGGCGTGTCTAGTAGAGGCTTTTTTAGATGTGTTTTGCACCACATTAAATAAACGAGAATCTATAAGGCATTTAGGAGTCTGTTACCTTTCTTTCAAATCTAAATCGTGCTATAGAGCTGAGTCATAAGAGTTTAAGCCAGAACTTATGTTTGCTAATGATACAGAGATATTCTATATTAGAAACATTACAGTCAGCGAGAGGGCTAATACATCAGAAAGTAAGGGCACTGGTAAAGGGAGAATTCTTGACGACATGGCCCAGTTTGAGGCCCTATCAGGTCGTGCATATCTGATGTGCAAATTTTTTGCTTAAGACCTTAGGATGTGAATATCTAGCGCGCCCTGCAAATAGCATGCCATGGGAGTATCAAAAGGTAAATGTATAAGTTTCAACAAGTAACAAAAACAAGGTAAAGGAGGGTACGAGGTACCCAGTTAGTGAAGATTATTAGTATTTATAATTCAGGCAGAGAAATATAAGCATTATGAGTTACCTTCAACAGTAACAAATGTATGTACAATTGACCACACCCATCTCAGTTATGCCCAATGGAAGCTAACGGATATAGTTTAAGAGAATGATAGGATATCAGGATCTAGTTGGGGTTAGAGAAACCCAAAATGGTGGATGAATTGTTATCATTAGCTAACATTTTCGATGGATAGTGTAAACGTGGTAATAGATCTCCTTGTGAGACATCCAGATAGTGCACTCTAGAATAGTATAGTCATATATGAATACTAGAATGTTCAGAAATTTTAGAAGATAGGTAGTGTACTCTTAGAAAGGATAAATATTTACCTTAGTATGATTCCTTCCCCTTGAAAAAAATAAAGAGAATGTTAGGCATCCTGAAGTGCTAGTGAGATGAAGTAAGGGGAGCTAAAAGTGAAAGAATGTTTTGTTGAAGCTTTCAGAATAAATGATAGACATAAATATTAGTCGAAGAATAAGAAGAGAGTAAATGAATCATTATGAGTAAGATATGATAAATAAGTGATAAAGGCAAATCAAAATATGACAAGATGACATAATTTATAGTCAAGTGAAGGAAAAGACAAGTGGTGACAAGCCTTGAGAAAATAAAACTGGATAAGCCATAAAGTCATACCCTCATTTCGAGAAATGAGTTGGTGACTCAAACGTGATTATCAGAAGTCTAAGTTACACCCCCGGAGGAATAGAAATCAATATGGGCTAGTGAACAAGATAATTGAGCATGAATTAGGGATCAGAAGATTTAATAATAGTCGGTATCATGAGAATTTTAGAGATAGTGTTCCATCAATAATAGAATGGACAACAAAATAATAACATTTTAAGTTCATTTAGGAGTACGCTTCCCTAAAGCAAGCACTGTGAGCAGAGTTAAGCTTTAAAGACTAAGTGTGCCAGTTACACTAGGTGTCACCTTTGTGCATAAGGAATTCAGTTATCCCTGGTACAGAAGGGTTACTGTAAGGCGAGTAAAGGTCATTTATAATGTGAAAAGATTTCAAAGATGAAGAGGTAAAACATCTATAGGTAGATCGTCGTAGTGCTAAATCTTAGTACTCCCATAAAGGGGGTAAGATGGTGTGATGTGGTATTAAGTCGTAGTTAAGTGGTTCAGGTAACTATGGAATAGTAAAGGAAAAATGTGGTAAAAAGGTGAAAGGGATAAGGTTGCATTTATTTATATCCTACAGATATGTCGCGACTTTAGAACATTATGCAAGCACGACGGCAGGGAGAGGTAGTAAGAGTTTCTGACCAGGATGTTATTGATAAATAAGTGCGAATGGATACTTGATACATCAAGGGTCTGTGCAAGAGGTATGTTAAGACAAAGGAAATATCCCAAGAGAGATTATGCGGAATATAGATATGAGAATGGACCAATGAGTAGCTAATAGTTGATTCAGGAAGAGCCTAGTTATGGCTAGACAAAAGGATACAAACAAGTCAATAGATTGTGTAAGATAAACGTAGTGAAATCTAACATAGTGAATTCAGTCTTTCAGATATGACATTGTAATCCTTAAGAAATATTCTGATAGGAGTTGAGGTAGTTAAAGGTACCGTATAAGTGTTACAAAAATAAAAGAGAATTCCACTAGGAAGACAGTCAAACATTTCAGTTCAAAAGCAACCCTACGAGCACAAGGTTACGGAGGTAAGTAATTAAGGATAATTATGGGCGAGCAAGAACATCAAAAATTCTATCAGGTATATGATGTAATAAGCTCACAGCTTTACATGAGTCAGAGGGTCTCCCGTAAGTACTACAACGAAAGACTAGCTGAGGAAATAAGGAAGAAGGCTTCAGCCTAAGAATAGTAACTTGAAGAAGAAATGATCTTATAACAACAGTCTCCCTCCAATATTGTGTACACTCCATAAGAAAGTGGTACCTATCATGGCTAATGAATGGGGAAAAATCAGAGGTGACATTTGAGATCATATGAGTTGCAGGAAATTCCAGTATTCGTGGGAAATAAGATAAGCTAGGTATTCATGCAACAACTAGCAGAACGACCATGAAAAGTAATTGCTTACATTTAAAGACAACTGAAAAGGCATGAAAGGAAATATATGGTGCTAGCAAGTTAAAGGAAAGTTGCGAGTAGTATAAATAGATATGTGTAGGTCATAAGATAAAGTATCATAGAAAGACAAGGTTTTAGGTAGATAGGAGTAGGGATAATAAAAGGTGAGTGAGAAGGTGATGAGAATAGGTAAGTCATCGGGATTAAACCCATCAAAACAAAAGAGCTTATGGTTTCCATAAGTTATACAAAGCTTGGTACCCTGAATGAACTCAGAGGAGTCTAAGACTAGGAGCAATTAAAAGAGATGAAATGCTCCCCTGGTAGTAGAATAAGGGTGTAATGGTGATAGATAAGAGGATGACGTTTAGGCCTTTGGTTGAGTAATGATTTTAAGAAAAAGGATTTCATGAATTGCATGGGATTAGAATAGCCCCATAAGATGAATCATGTCGGGATGCTATGAAATACGGTTATTGAAGTATAGTATCGTCCTTAGGTAGATCATGCAAATCACTTCAACTGTTCCTCGATGCAACGCGAGTCCTAGTGACAATGTATTACGTAAGAGGTTTCAAGTTATGAGTGGTAAATTATGGATCAACAATAAGGAGAATCAATAATGGATGGATAAAATGTACAAAGTACTAGATGAGATTAGGTCGTCATTATTAAGATGAACAGTAATGAGGAAGCATTAAAGGACTTAAATTTATACATATAGGATAAGCAACGAGAGAGTAACCTGGAGTTGGGTAGCAGACCTCGGTAATAATAAACTAAAGTAAGAGTTATGGTATAGTATGACCTACCTAGTTGTAGTAAAGCCATTAGCATAGATAACCGAGTCTATGAAACAAAATATAGCAATAGCCGTAAGTTCGATAAAGTACCGAGCGAACAACTTTAATACACCTACAGATGCCCAAAAGGAAAGCTTGTTGTAGTACTGCATATGTTCACAAGTGAGACCTAGAGATTGGCTAAAAGATGGAGGAAATAGGAAAGAAGATAGAATAGGTGCATATACAAGGACAAAGTCGTAAAGGCTTCATGACAGAAGGTAGCAACAATTACGAGATTGGAAGAATTTTGTTCACAAGTCGGGGTGTGAGAAAGAGCCTGGCTTTGGATTTATTTAGAGAATAGTTGCCTAGATGACAAGGACAATCCTAAAGTATTCGTAAGAGCTATAGGTTATGAGACTGATAAGTGCATCAGTCAACATTCGAGGAAGAATGTTCCAAAGGGGGAATGATGTTACACCCATGTTTTCGTACGTGAGAGTACAACGTAAGTCGGTTGATGTAAGCTCAGAAATGAGATCATTTTTGAAAGTACATAAATTAAGTTAATAATGTTACCTTGGAGATTACAAATTTTTAAGATCATGGATAACAATTACCAAGAGGGTTGAAAGGCATAGAAGCTAAAAATATTGAAGACAATAAGTTTCATCGAATGTCGACAAGTTGGGAATGTTATAACATGTACTATGGTGCTTAACATGATAAGGAGATTATTTTATGAGTTATTTTAGTCGTATGCTAGTCGTGTATTATGTTTTAAAGTCAAGCGAGTTGTGGAACAAAAGCTGGCAAAGGTCATCACAAGTTACATTCATAAATATTCTGAACATTAGGTCAAATGTACTGGAGATTTTATCCCAATAAACTTGGAATTACAAGATTACATACCTACCAAATTGAATATCTATGAGTCTAGTTTCTAACTCATTATACCGTTCATCGATACGACATCTGAGTAGAGAGATATTCATATTTTCGTGAGACTGCACAAGCAGCTCCCAATAAGACCCACTTAGGCAGTGGACGACCCTTAAAGAGGTTGGATGGCTCATTTTTGGTCATTTTCGACCAATGACAATTCCCAAACTCTCTTAACACTTCCCTAACAGTTAACTCTGGGTTTTCCCGGTCAAAAACCGGGTCCAAGGATAGATTCCGAATACCCATAACTCCACAAGTATATATATGTATTTTATTTCAAAATCCGAGTCCAAATCGATTTTCAAAACTCAAATTCTCATTTTTCAAAACATAGACAAAATTTCTCAAAATTTCACTTTCATTCTCACAAATTTAATGTTAAACATATATAATGATGAAATATAGTTAGAAATTGATTAGAATCACTTACCCGATAATTGTAGATAAAAATTCCTGTCACGACCCCGGTACGTCCTCCGTGAACCATCATGACGACACCTAGTCTCTACGACTAGGTAAGCCTAATTTGCGGAAGAAAAACCAAAATTTGCTGAAGTAAAACAATTTAAAACAGAAATAAAGTAGTAACAGTGTTTAAATGTGCCGCTCGGCTTACACCATGTTTAACTATCAATACAAATACATCATTCCAAGACCCGAAAACCCACGAATCACAAGCTAAGATCAATACTACATAGCTCTAGCTCCGGAATGTCTAATAAGAATAGAAAAGTACATAAGGGATAAATACTAAAAGTAGGAATAGAAAGGGACTTCTCGATCTGCGGACGTAGCAGATGTACCTCGAAGTCTCTAGAGTAGTCGCCTCCTCAAGGATGATAGGCCTGAGTAGCGGTACCTGGATCTGCACATGAAAAACATGCACAGAAGAGGCATGAGTACACCATAACAGTACTCAGTAAGTGCCAAGCCTAACCTCGGTTGGGTAGTGACGAGGAAGGCCAGAGCCCTACTGAGATTAAATAAATATAAAGATGACAGGATACGATAAGCAGTACAATTGAGAATCTACAGTAATAATCTACACAGGATAATAAGAGTACAATAATGGGAACAGAGATGAAGGCAATCCACAAGGAAGTACCACTCATAACAAGGATGATAACCGGGGATCTCTTGGTATCCCGAGGATCTCTTGGTATTCTCAATATATGTTAGGGATCTCTTGGTATCCCGAGGATCTCTTGGTATCCTCAATGTATGCTAGGGATCTCGTGGCATCCCGAGGATATCTTGGTATCCTCAATATATGCTAGGGATCTCTCGGTATCCCGAGGATATCTTGGTATCCTCAATATATGCTAGGGATCTCTTGGTATCCCGCACCTCAGTTCAGATCATAAATACGTACAAGGGATCTCCCGAGATGCCGTCCCGTTGTCCCAAAGTAAAAACACACAGCAGCAACAAAAGAATACCCAATTAAGCTAAATTTCGTACCAAGTAAACAACTAATTCGAGCCTAACAAGCTTCATGTAATGCAATTAAGGCAGTTTAAGCAAATAGCAAATTAAGTCAACTAAACATGCTTTTCTAAACTAGCAACAGGCTAAATTCACAAGTAGAATAAAACAGGAAAAAGAACTCAATTAAAATACTTAAGGAATAATCGGATTTTCAATAATTAGCTCAAGTACGCGCTCGTCACCTCACGTACAAGGCATTTCAATTATCAAATATATCATATCCTACGATGAAGGTCCCCCACACAAGGTTAGACAAGCCACTTACCTTGAACCGGCTCAAAACCATGAGTACTCGACTCCAAATGGCCCAAATCTATCCAATTCAATTGCATAACGTAAATAACACTTTAAGTAACTGATTCTACCAAGAAATTCTAAGCTAATATGCAAAATTAGGTAAAATGACCAAAACGTGCCTCGGGCCCATGTCTCGGAATCGGGTAAAATTTATTTTTCCAGAATCCTCACACTCTCACGAGTTCAGTCATACCAAAAGCATCTAAATCAGACCTCAAATGGTCCCTCAAATCATTCGTTCGTCCTCCAAAAGCATCCTCCTACACTTAAACATTCGTTCGTCCTCGAACGAGCATAAAGACATACTTGAAGTAGTGAAAAGAGAAGGGTAACGGATGCGCATATCCTACTCGGTCTCCCAGGTCGCCTCCTTTACCGGCTTGCCCCGCCACTGAACTTTCATAGATGCAATTTTCTTTGACCTCAGCTTTCTAACCTGCCTGTCCAATATTGTCACTGGCTCCTCAACATAAGATAGATCCTTGTCCAACTGGACTGAACTGAAATCCAATTGTCACGACCCGGATTCCCACCTTCGGGAGTTGTGATGGTGCCTACTAGTACGAGCTAGGCAAGCCAATTAATTGCACAGTTTACCTTTTTACCCATTTTATGTTCATTAACAATTTCGAAATAATAACATTTAAACAACAGAATTTAACACAAGCGGAAAAAAGAAACAATAAACTATCTGAACATGAATATCTAATACAACTATTTGAGTCTCGACTACCCAAAACTGGTGTCATAGGTTCACAGATGGTCTAAGAATACTACAAATAAAGGGTCTGTAAGGAATAAATTCAACACTATCTCTAGAAATGTAAGAAAGAAACAAGTACAGTAGATAGAAGGAGACGCCGAGGCCTGCGCATGCCTGCAGGACTACCTCGGGTCACCTGATGAACAAGAATCAGCAATCTCACTGCGGTCCGAAGTCCACAACACTGGGGTCTGCAAAAAGAGTGCAGAGTGTAGTATCAGCATAACCGACCTCATGTGTTGGTAAGTGCCTAGCCTAACCTTGACGAAGTAGTGACGAGGCTAGGACCAGACTACCAAATAATCCTGGACATTTCAAATATATACATAGCGGAAAAGAAATACGGAAATAAACAAGTAAAAATGGGAGGGAAAACATGCTTCGGGAAAAAACAAGTAAAAATAGAATATCAAGAGAACTATAAAGGAATAAAAATCCAACCACTAACAAGAATAGGGAAAACAAAGGCAGATTTCACTTTCTTTTCACATCTTGTTGCAGGCGTGCAACCCGATCCCATTTCCTGTATCTCGTGGCAGGCGTGCCACCCGCTCCCATTTCATTATATCTCGTGGCAGGCGTGCCACCAGCTCCCATTTCATTTATCTAGTGGTAGACATACCACCCTCTCCCATTTTATTATATCTTGTGGTAGGCGTACCACCTGCTCCCATTTCATTATATCTTGTGGTAGGCGTACCACCTACTCCCATTTCATTATATCTTGTGCTAAGCGTACCACCCGCTCCCATGTACAAGCCAACAATAATCACAAGGAATCCCAACAAGGGAATAATAATATCAATAATAATATCCCGACAAGGGAGAAACAGCTATAACCAAACTTGTTACAACATCTAACTACCTCAGCTATAACGAAACTCATTATAACACCTAACTACCTCAGCTATGACCAAACTCGTTACAACACCTAACTACCTCGGCTATAACCAAACTCGTTACAACATCTAACTACCTTAGCTAGAACCAAACTCATTACAACATCTAACTACCTCCGCTATGACCAAATTCGTTACAACATCTAACTACCTCGGCTATAACCAAACTTGTTACAATACCTAACTACCTCAGCTATAACCAAACTCGTTACAACTCCGAACACAAAGAATAATCAACCTAAACATCCGTAATATCAATTAAGAACACAATACAAGGGAAACACAACTCAACAATAGCCTGGCAAGGGGGCAACACAATGATCTCTTCTCTTTCTCACTTTTACTTCACAATTCGTTATACAACTTGACCCAAATGTTCATAGGTCACAATTATTTCCACAACTTTACACAACAAATAGAAATCTTCACCAAGGCATGAATAATACAATGAAGTCATGAAAATCACAATATAAGACCTACGGTCATGCTTGACACCAATGTATAGATACTCGTCACTGTGCCTATATGTCGTACTCAACAAGAAGCAAATAGCAAATAGGACACAACTCCTAATCCCTCAAGCTAAGTTTAGACCAGACACTTACCTCGATGCCTCGAACACAACTCAAGTTTCAATTATAGCTTTACCCCTTGATTCCTCCGCCAATTCGCTCGTATAGTCCCAAGTTACTTAATTACATCAATAAACGCTAAATGAATCAATTTGAATGCATGAAAATGAGTTTTCCAAATTTTTACCCAAAAAGTCAAAATCGCCCCCAGGCCCACGTGGTCAAAACCCGAGGTTCGAACCAAAACCCGATTACCCTTTCCCCCATGAGCTCAAACATGTAATTTGTTTTGAATTCGGACCTCAAATCGAGGTCCCAATCCCCAATTTTTGAAAAACCTAGGTTCTACCCAAAACACCCAATTTCCCCCATGAAATCATTGATTGGAAGTTGAAATCATGTTAAAAGATGTTAGTGATTGAAGAAAACTAGTTAAAAATGACTTACAATTGATTTGGAGAAGAAAGGTTTCTTGAAAAATCGCCTCTTATGTTTTGGGGTCTTAGAAAATGAAAAATAACGGAAAACCCATCTATATATTCTGCCCTCAGATGCCCTGTGCGGATTGCACAAAATCAACTACGGTCGCACAAGCTTCCTGTGTTTTACAGTGACAGGTCTTAGTATTTTGGCCATAATATTCCCTACAGATATCCAAATTGTGATATTATAACCTTTCTGGAAACTAGACACGAAGGGCTACAACTTTCATTTTTGAATCATCTCAAAATACCTTGTAGATCAAAGGATATAGGCATCTGAAGTCGGACTAGTGAATTGTTCTTCACCGCGGACAGCACCAAAACTAATGTGGCTGCACAGGCCTCTCCGCGGCAGCAGTCCGTATCGTGCGGACCACACTAACCTATTCAAAGGTCTTCCACCTCTCTGAGCCTGCTACAACTCAGGTTTTAAGCCTAAGACACCCCAGAACCTACCCGAAACTCACCCGAGCCCTCGGAACTCCAAACCAAGCGCATACAAAACCTCAAAAACATCCTACAGATTTATTCGTGTAATCAAATCATCAAAATAACATCATGAACATCAAATTAAATCTCGAGATAAATGAAATTTTCTCAAAACTTCTTTGAACATCAATTTTGCGATTTAAGTCCGAATTATGTCATATGACATCCGTTTTTCACCAAATTCCACAGAAATGTCTTAAATCATATACAAGACCTGTGTCAATCACCAGAACCAAAATACGGGCCCGATACCACCATGTTCTAAGAAAATTTCATTTCAAATTTCTTTAAACAATTTCAGAAAACAATTTTCTTTAAAAAAATTCGTTTCTCGGGTTTGGGACCTCGGAATCCGATTCCGTGCATACGCCCAAGTCCCATATTTTCCTACGAACCATCCAGGACCGTCAATCACGGGTCCGGGTCCATTTACCCAAAAAATTGTCTGAAGTCAAATTTATTCATTTTAGAGTTAAAACTTATCATTTTTCATAGATTTTCACATTTAAGCTTTTTGACTACGCATGCAAATAGAGGTGGTGCCAAGGGAGGTTTTTAAGGCCTCGGAGTGTAGAATTTCATTGCAACACAAGTGATGACCTTTTGGGTCATCCCATTCTCCACCTCTAAAACAACCGTTCGTCCTAGAACGGATAAAAGAAGGAAGTACCTGAGTTAGGGAAAATATGGGGAATATGGCTCTGCATATCGGATTCGGACTCCCAGGTCGATGCCTCAGGAGGCTGACCTCTCCACTGAACACGAACAGAAGGAAAACTATTCGATGTTAACTGATGAACCTGCCGGTCTAGAATAGCCACCGTCTCTTCCTCATAAGATAAATCCTTGTCCAACTGGACAGTGCTGAAATCTAGCACGTGGGATGGATCGCCGTGATACTTCCGAAGCATGGACACATGAAACACTGGATGCACGGCTGATAAGCTCGGCGGCAAAACAAGTCTATAAGCCACCTCTCCCACTCGATCAAGAATCTCAAACGGGCCAATGAACCTAGGGCTAAGCTTGCCCTTCTTCCAAATTCTCATCACGCCCTTCATAGGCGACACTCGGAGCAATACCCGCTCACCGACCATAAAAGCCACATCTTGAACCTTGCGGTCTGCATAACTCTTTTGCCTGGACTGAGCTGTACGAAGCCTATCCTGAATAATCCTGACCTTGTCCAAGGCCTCCTGAACCAGATCCGTACACAACAACCGAGCCTCTCCCGGCTTAAACCATCCAACCGGAGATCGACATCGCCTACCATATAAAGCCTCAAAAGGAGCCATATGGATACTCGACTGGTAGTTGTTGTTGTAGGAAAACTCTGATAAAGGCAAGAACTGATCCCACGAACCCCCAAAGTCAATGACACAAGCTCAGAGCATATCCTCCAAAATCTGAATAGTCCGCTCGGACTGCCCGTCTATTTGAGGATGAAATGCTATACTCAACTCAACCTGAGTGCCCAACTCTCGCTGAACTACTCTCCAGAAACGTGAGCTAAACTGCGTACCTCGGTCCAAAATGATAGACACAGGCACACCATGAAGATGAACAATCTCCCGGATATAGATCTCAGCTAACCTCTCGGATGAATAGGAGACTGCCACAGGAATGAAATGCGTTCACTTGGTCAGCCTATCAACAATGAACCATACTGCGCCAAACTTCCTTCGAGTCTGCGGGAGTCCAACAACAAAGTCCATAGCGATCCGCTCTCCCACTTCCACTCTGGAAGCTCAATCCTCTGAAATAAACCACCAGGCCTTTGATGCTTATACTTAACATGCCGACAATTTAAACACCGAGCCATATATGCAACAATATCCTTCTTCATTCTGTGCCACCAATAATGCTTCCGCAAATCCTAATACATCTTTGCAGCGCCCGGATGAATAGAGTACCAGGAGCTATGGGCATCCTCTAAAATCAACTCCCGAAGCCCATCCACATTTGTCACACACACTCGACCCTGCAATCTCAAAACTCCATCATCATCTAAGGCAACCTGCTTGGCACATCCGCATTGCACCGTGTCTTTAAGGATACACAAATGGGGATCATCATATTGCCGATCACGGATACGCTTTATTAAAGAAGAACGAGCGTCCGTGCAAGCTAATACCTAACTAGGCTCAGAAAAATCCAACCTCATGAACCGATTGGCCAAGGCCTGAACATCCAAATCAAGCGGACTCTCACCGACCAGAATATAAGCAAGACTGCCCATACTGGCTGACTTCCTACTCAAGGCATCGGCCACCACATTGGCTTTTCCCGGGGTGATATGAGATAGTGATATCATAATCCTTCAACAACTCCAACCACCTCCTCTGCCTCAAATTCAACTCCTTTTACTTGAACAAATACTGAAGACTCTTGTGATCCGTGAACACATCACATGCCACGCCATATAGATAATGCCTCCAAATCTTCAATGCGTGAACAATGGCTACCAACTCCAAATCATGAACCAGATAGTTCTTCTCATGAATCTTAAACTGCCGCGAAGCATAGGCAATGACCCTGCCCTCCTGCATCAACACTGCCCCAAGTCCAATACGTGATGCATCATAATAAACTGTATAAGGTCCTGAACATGTGGGAAAAACCAACACCGGTGCCGTAGTCAGAGCTGTCTTGAGCTTCTAAATGCTCGCCTCACACTCGTCCGACCATCTAAACCGAGCACCATTCTGGGTCAACCTGATCATCGGGGTTGCAATGGATGAAAACCCCTCCACGAACCGACGATAGTAGCCTGCCAATCCCAAGAAACTCCGAATCTCTGTAGCTGATGCTGGTCTAGGCTAGTTCTTGACTGCGTCAATCTTCTTTGGATCCACCTGAATACCCTCTGCAGATACAACATGACCCAGGAATGCAACTGAACTCAGCCAGAACTCACACTTCAAGAACCTAGCATATAGCTGACTATCCCTCTGAGTCTGAAGAACCACTCTGAGATGTTGCTTGTGCTCCTCCCGGCTGCGGGAATATATCAAAATATCATCCATGAAGACTATCATGAACGAATCCAAATAAGGCTTGAACACTCGGTTCATCAAATCCATGAAATTTGTTGGGGCATTTGTCAACCCGAATGACATAACCAAGAACTCATAATGCCCATAACGAGTGCGGAAGGCTGTCTTAGGGACATCGGATTCCCTAATCCTCAACTTATGGTAGCCAGATCTCAAGTCAATCTTTGAAAATACCTTGGCACCCTGAAGCTGATCAAACAAATTATCAATCCTCGGTAATGGATACTTATTCTTGTTTGTAACCTTGTTCAACTGCCGGTAATCAATACACATTCTCATCGATACGTCCTTATTCTTAACAAATAACACCGACGCAACCCAAGACGAGACACTCGGCCTAATGGAACCCTTCTCAAGAAAGTCCTGCAACTGCTCCTTCAACTCTTTCAACTCAGGCGAGGTCATACAATACGGTGGAATAGAAATGGGCTGAGTGTCCGGAGCCAAATCAATGCAGAAATCAATATCACTGTCGGGTGGCATACCCAGCAGGTCTGAAGGGAATACCTCAGGAAACTCACGAACAACGGGCATAGAATCAATACAAGGAAGCTCAGCACTAGAATCACGAACATATTCCAAATAGGTCAAACCCCCCTTCTCGACCATACGCCGAGCCTTCACATAAGAGATAACACTATGGGTAGAATGACCAGGATTCCCTCTCCACTATAAATGAGGCAAACCCGGTAAAGCTAAGGTCACAGTCTTGGCATGACCATCAAAGATAGTATGGTAAATTGATAACCAGTTCATCCCCAATATAACATCGAAATCGACCATGTCTAGAAGCAACAAATCTACGCGAGTCTCAAGATCCCCAATCACAACTATACAAGAGCGATGGACTCGATCTACCACAATAGAATCACCACTGGTGTGGACACATAAATAGGAGCACTCAATAAATCACTAGGTATGACTAGATATGGTGCAAAATAAAATCGAAGCTTCTCTACCACAAACCAGAACAGTACCTGCACCTCCACCTCTAATACTTTTACCTCCATCTCTAGCATCTCTACCTCCACCTCTAATACCTCTACCTCCACCTCTAATACCTCTACCTCCACCTCCAACTAACTGAGCGGGCTGGACGAGTCCCTCAATGAACCTCCTCACTCTCTCTCACAGTGAGAAGTATGATAAGAGCATGACGGGCCAAGTCGATGACTCTGGTCTCATACTGGGTAACAGTCATAGAACCCTACTGAATACGCTCAAACTGCCTCCGATAGGCCTCTCTCTGAGTGATGGAGAGAAACTTCTCCAGAAATAGCTGAGTAAACTACTCCCAAGTCAATTATGGCGATCCAGCTAGTCTAGCCAAACAAAAATCCCTCCACCAAATCTTGGCGGATCCAGACATGCGAAAAGTGGCAAAATCGACCCCATTGGCCTCCACGATCCCCAGGTTCCTAAGAACCTCATGACAGCTGTCTAGATAATCTTGGGGACCCTCAGAAGATGCACCGCTAAAAGTAGTAGTGAAGAACTTGGTGAAACTTATCCAACCTCCACAACACTAGGGTCTGCACAAAAGAGTGCATACTATATCAACACAACTGACCCTATGTGCTAGTAAGTCCCTAGCCTAACCTCGGCGAAGTAGTGACGAGGTTAGGACCAGACTACCAAATAAACCTGTGCATTTCAAATATATACATAACGGAAAAAATAATACGGAAATAAACAAGTAAAGATGGGAGAGGAAAACATGCTTCCGGGAAAAACAAATAAAAACAGAATATCAAGAGAACTATAAAGGAATCAAAATCCAACCACTAACAAGAATAGGGAAACAAAGGCAAATTTCACTTTTGTTTCACATCTTGTTGCAGGCGTGCAACCCGATCCCATTTCCTGTATCTCGTGGCAGGCGTGCCACCCGCTCCCATTTCATTATATCTCGTGGCAGGCGTGCCACCCGCTCCCATTTCATTAATCTCTTGGTAGGTGTATCACCCGCTCCCATTTCATTATATCTTGTGGTAGGCGTACTACCTGCTCCCATTTCATTATATCTTGTGGTAGGCGTACCACCTGCTCCCATTTCATTATATCTTGTGGTACGCATACCACCCGCTCCCATTTCATTATATCTTGTGGTAGGCGTACCACCCGCTCCCATTTCATTATATCTTATGGTAAGCGTACCACCCATTCCCATGTACAAGCCAACAATAATCACAAGGAATCCCAGCAAGGGAATAATAATATCAACAATAATATCCCGGCAAGGGAGAAACAACTATAACCAAACTTGTTACAACATCTACCTACCTCAGCTATAACCAAACTCATTATAACACCTAACTACCTCAGTTATGACCAAACTCGTTACAACACCTAACTACCTCGGCTATAACCAAACTCGTTACAACATCTAACTACCTCAGCTATAACAAAACTCGTTACAACATCTAACTACCTCAGCTATAACCAAACTTATTACAACACCTAACTACCTACGCTATGACCAAAGTCGTTACAACATCTAACTACCTCGGCTATAACCAAACTCGCTACAACATCTAACTACCTCAGCTATAACCAAACTCGGTACAACACCTAACTACCTCAGCTATGACCAAACTCGTTACAACACCTAACTACCTCGGCTATAACCAAACTCGTTACAACATCTAACTACCTCAGCTATAACCAAACTCGGTACAACACCTAACTACCTCCGTTATGACCAAACTCGTTACAACATCTAACTACCTCGGCTATAACCAAACTTGTTACAATACCTAACTACCTCAGCTATAACCAAACTCGTTACAACACCGAACATAAAGAATCATCAACTTAAACATCCGTAATATCAATTAAGAACACAATGCAAAGGAACCACAACTCAACAATAGCCTGGCAAGGGGGCAACATAATGATCTCTTCTCTTTCTCACTTTTACTTCACAATTCGTTATACAACTTGAGCCAAATGTTCATAGGTGACAATTATTTCCACAACTTTACACAACAAATAGAAATCTTCACCAAGGCATAAATAATACAATGAAGTCATGAAAATCACAATATAAGACCTACGGTCATGCTTGACACCAACGTATAGATACTCGTCATTGTGCCTATACGTCGTACTCAACAAGAAGCAAATAGCAAATAGGACACAACTCCTAATCTCTCAAGCTAAGGTTAGACCAGACACTTACCTCGATGCCTCGAACACAACTCAAGTTTCAATTATAGCTTTACCCCTTGATTCCTCTGCCAATTTGCTCGTATAGTCACAAGTTACTTAATTACATCAATAAACGCTGAATGAATCAATTTGAATGCATGAAAATGTGTTTTCCAAATTTTTACCCAAAAAGTCAAAATCGCCCCCGGGCCCACGTGGTCAAAATCTGAGGTTCGAACCAAAACCCCATTACCATTTCCCCCATGAGCTCAAACATATAATTTGTTTTAAAATCGGACCTCAAATCGAGGTCCAAACCACCAATTTTTCAAAAACCTAGGTTCTACCCAAAACACCCAATTTCCCCCATGAAAATCATTTATTGGAAGTTGAAATCATGTTAAAAGATGTTAATGATTGAAGAAAACTAGTTTAAAACGACTTACAATTGATTTGGAGAAGAAAGGTTGCTTGAAAAATCGCCTCTTATGTTTTGGGGTCTTAGAAAATGAAAAATAACTGAAAATCCCGTCTAAATATTCTGCCCTCAGATGCCCTGTGCGGACTGCACAAAATCAACTACGGTCGCACAAGCTTCCTGTGTTTTGAAGTGACAGGTCTTAGTATTTTGGCCATAACATTCTCTACAGATATCCAAATTATGATATTGTAACCTTTCTGGAAACCAGACACGAAGGGCTACAACTTTCATTTTTGAATCATCTCAAAATACCTTGTAGATTAAAGGATATAGGCTTCTGAAGTCGGACTAGTGAATTGTTCTTCACCGCGGACCGCACCAAAACTAGTGTGGCTGCACAGGCCTCTCCGCGGCAGCAGTCCGTATCGTGCGGACCACACTAACCTATTCAAAGGTCTTCCACCTCTCTGAGCCTGCAAAAACTCAGTTTTTAAGCCTAAGACACCCCAGGACCTACCCGAAACTCACCCGAGCCCTCGGAACTCCAAACCAAGCGCACACAAAACCTCAAAAACATCCTACAGACTTATTCGTGTAATCAAACCATCAAAATAACATCATGAACATCAAATTAAATCTCGAGATCAATGAAATTTTCTCAAAACTTCTTTAAACATCAATTTTGCGATTTAAGTCCGAATTACGTCATATGACATCCGTTTTTCACCAAATTCCACAGAAATGTCTTAAATCATATATAAGACCTGTACCGAGTGCCAGAACCAAAATACGGGCCCGATACCACCATGTTCTAAGAAAATTTCATTTCAAATTTGTTTAAACAATTTCAGAAAATAATTTTCTTTAAAAAAAATTCAATTCTCAGGTTTGGGACCTCGGAATCCGATTCCGGGCATACGCCCAAGTCCCATATTTTCCTACGAACCCTCCAGGACCGTCAATCACGGGTCCGGATCCATTTACCCAAAACATTGTCTGAAGTCAAATTTATTCATTTTAGAGTTAAAACTTATCAATTTTCATAGATTTTCACATTTAAGCTTTTCGACTACGCACTCGGACTACGCACGCAAATTGAGGTGGTGCCAAGGGAGGTTTTTAAGGCCTCGGAGTGTAGAATTTCATTGCAACACAAGTGATGACCTTTTTTTCATCACATTCTCCACCTCTAAAACAATTGTTCGTCCTCGAACGGATAAAAGAAGGAAGTACCTGAGTCAGGGAAAAGATGGGGAAAACGGCTCTGCATACCAGACTCGGACTCCCAGGTCGATGCTTCAGGAGGCTGACCTCTCCACTGAACACGAACAGAAGGAAAACTCTTCGATCTTAACTGATGAACCTGCCGGTCTAGAATAGCCACCGGCTCCTCCTCATAAGATAAATCCTTGTCCAACTGGACAGTGCTGAAATCTAGCACGTGGGATGGATCGCTGTGATACTTCCGAAGCATGGACACATGAAACACTGGATGCACGACTGATAAGCTCGGTGGCAAAACAAGTCTATAAGCCACCTCTCCCACTCGATCAAGAATCTCAAACGGGCCAATGAACCTAGGGCTAAGCTTTCCCTTCTTCCCAATTCTCATCACGCCCTTCATAGGCGACACTCGGAGCAATACCCGCTCACCGACCATAAAAGCCACATCTTGAACCTTGCGGTCTGCATAACTCTTTTGCCTGGACTAAGCTGTACGAAGCCTATCCTGAATAATCCTGACCTTGTCCAAGGCCTCCTGAACCAGATCCATACCCAACAACCGAGCCTCTCCCGGCTTAAACTATCCAACCAGAGATCGACAACGCCTACCATATAAAGCCTTATAAGGATCCATCTGGATACTCGACTGGTAGTTGTTGTTGTAGGCAAACTCTGATAAAGGCAAGAACTGATCCCACAAACCCCCAAAGTCAATGACACAAGCTCAGAGCATATCCTCCAAAATCTGAATAGTCCGCTCGGATTGCCCGTCCGTCTGAGGATGAAATGCTATACTCAACTCAACCTGAGTGCCCAACTCTCGCTGAACTGCTCTCCAGAAACGCGAGGTAAACTGCGTACCTCGGTCCGAAATGATAGACACAGGCACACCATGAAGACGAACAATCTCCCTGATATAAATCTCAGCTAACCTCTCGGATGAATAGGAGACTGCCACAGGAATGAAATGCACTGACTTGGTCAGCCTATCAATAATGAACCATACTGCGTCAAACTTCCTCCGAGTCTGCGGGAGTCCAACAACAAAGTCCATAGCGATCCGCTCTCCCACTTCCACTCGGGAAGCTCAATCCTCTGAAATAAACCACCAGGCCTTTGATGCTTATACTTAACATGCTAACAATTTAAACACTGAGCCATATATGCAACAATATCCTTGTTCATTCTGCGCCACCAATAATGCTGCCGCAAATCCTGATACATCTTCGCAGTGCCCGGATGAATAGAGTAACGGGAGCTATAGGCATCCTCTAAAATCAACTCCCGAAACCTATCCACATTTGTCACACACACTCGACCCTGCAATCTCAAAACTCCATCATCATCTAAAGTAACCTGCTTGGCTCATCCGCGTTGCACCGTGTCTCTAAGGATACACAAATAGGGATCATCATACTGCTGATCACGGATACGCTTTATTAAAGAAGAACGAGTGACCGTGCAAGCTAATACCTAACTAGGTTCAGAAATATCCAACCTCACGAACCGATTGGCCAAGGCCTGAACATCCAAATCAAGCGGACTCTCACCGACCGGAATATAAGCAAGACTGCCCATACTGGCTGACTTCTTACTCAAGGCATCGGCCACCACATTGGCTTTTCCTGGGGTGATATAAGATAGTGATATCATAATCCTTCAACAACTCCAACCACCTCCTCTGCCTCAAATTCAACTCCTTTTGCTTGAACAAATACTGAAGACTCTTGTGATCCGTGAACACCTCACATGCCACACCATATAGATAATGCCTCCAAATCTTCAATGCGTGAACAATGGCTAACAACTCCAAATCATGAACCGGATAGTTCTTCTCATGAATCTTAAACTGCCGCGAAGCATAAGCAATGACCCTGCCCTCCTGCATCAACAATTCCCCAAGTCCAATACGTGATGCATCACAATAAACTATATATGGTCCGGAACCTGTGGGAAAAACCAACACCGGTGCCGTAGTCAGAGCTATCTTGAGCTTCTGAAAGCTCACCTAATACTCGTTCGACCATCTAAATCGGGCACCATTCTGGGTCAACCTGGTCATCGGGGTTGCAATGGATGAAACCCCCTCCACGAACCGACGATAGTAGCCTGCCAATCCCAAGAAACTCCGAATCTCTGTAGCTGATGCTGGTCTAGGCTAGTTCTTGACTGCCTCAATCTTCTTCGGATCCACTTGAATACCCTCTACAGATACAACATGACCCAGGAATGCAACTTAACTTAGCCAGAACTCACACTTCGAGAACTTAGCATATAGCTGACTATCCCTCAGAGTCTGAAGAACCACTCTGAGATGTTGCTCGTGCTCCTCCCGGCTGCGGGAATATATCAAAATATTATCCATGAAGACTATCATGAACGAATCCAAATAAGGCTTGAACACTCGGTTCATCAAATCCATAAAATCTGTTGGGGCATTTGTCAACCCGAATGACATAACCAAGAACTCACAATGCCCATAACGAGTGCGGAAGGCTGTCTTAGGGACATCAGATGCCCTATTCCTCAACTGATGGTAGCCTGATCTCAAGTCAATCTTTGAAAATACCTTGGCACCCTGAAGCTGATCAAACAAATTATCAATCCTCGGCAATAGATACTTATTCTTGATTGTAACCTTGTTCAACTGCCGGTAATTAATACACATTCTCATCGATCCATCCTTATTCTTAACAAACAACACCGGCGCACCCCAAGACGAAACACTCGGCCTAATGGAACCCTTCTCAAGAAAGTCCTGCAACTGCTCTTTCAACTCAGGCAGGGCCATACAATACGGTGGAATAGAAATGGGCTGAGTGCCCGGAGCCAAATCAATGCAGAAATCAATATCCCTGTCGGGTGGCATACCCAGCAGGTCTGAAAGGAATACCTCAGGAAACTCCCGAACAACGGGCATAGAATCAATACAAGGAACCTCAGCACTAGAATCACGAACATATGCCAAATAGGCCAAACCCCCCTTCTCGACCATATGCTGAGCCTTCACATAGGAGATAACACTATGGGTTAATGACCAGGAGTCCCTCTCCACTCTAAACGAGGAAAACCCGGTAAAGCTAAGGTCACAGTCTTGGCATGACAATCCAAGATTGCATGGTAAAGTGATAACCAGTTCATCCCCAATATAACATCGAAATTGACCATGTCTAGAAGAAACAAATCTACGCGAGTCTCAAGATCCCCAATCACAACTATACAAGAGCGATGGACTCGATCTACCACAATAGAATCACCCACCGGTGTGGACACATAAATAGGAGCACTTAATAAATCACTAGGTATGACTAGATACGGTGCAAAATAAAATCGAAGCTTCTCTACCACAAACCAGAACAGTACCTGCACCTCCACCTCTAATACTTTTACCTCCATCTCTAGCATCTCTACCTCCACCTCTAATACCTCTACCTCCACCTCTAATACCTCTACCTCCACCTCCAACTAACTGAGCGGGCTGGACAAGTCCCTCAATGAACCTCCTCACTCTCTCTCACAGTGAGAAGTATGATAAGAGCATGACGGGCCAAGTCGATGAATCTGGTCTCAAACTGGGGAACAGTCATAGAACCCTACTGAAGACGCTCAAACTGCGTCCGATAGGCCTCTCTTTGAGTGATGGAGAGAAACTTCTCCAGAAATAGCTGAGTAAACTACTCCCAAGTCAATGTTGGCGATCCAGCTAGTCTAGCCAAACAAAAATCCCTCCACCAAATCTTGGCGGATCTAGACATGCGAAAAGTGGCAAAATCGACCCTATTGGCCTCCACGATCCCCAGGTTCCTAAGAACCTCATGACAGCTGTCTAGATAATCTTGGGGACCCTCAGAAGATGCACCGCTAAAAGTAGTAGTGAAGAACTTGGTGAAACTTATCCAACCTCCACAAAGCCTTCGATAGACATAGTTGATCTATCACCGATCTGTGCTGCTGCTCGGCTGAAGAAGCGGTACATGACCTCGCCATTCGCGAAAGGACAAGAGTAGAGGTTTTAATTAGCATTGAGAAACCAAACCGCACGATATGAAACTAGACAATGGGGTCGATTTTGCGGTACATGACCTCAAAAACATCCTACAGATTTATTCGTGTAATCAAATTATCAAAATAACATCATGAACATCAAATTAAATCTCAAGATCAATGAAATTTTCTCAAAACTTCTTTAAAGATCAATTTTGTGATTTAAGTCTGAATCACGTCATATGACATCCGTTTTTCACCAAATTCCACAGAAATGTCTTAAATCATATATAAGACCTGTACCGGGCGCCAGAACCAATATACGAGCCCAATACCACCATGTTCTAAGCAAATTTCATTTCAAATTTCTTTAAACAATTTCAGAAAATAATTTTCTTTAAAAAATTCGTTTCTCAGGCTTGGGACCTCGGAATCCGATTCCAGGCATACGCCCAAGTCCCATATTTTCCTACGGACCCTTTAGGACCGTCAAATCACAGGTCCGTGTCCATTTACCCAAAACTTTAACCGAAGTCAAATTTATTCATTTTACACTCAAAACTTATCATTTTTCACAGATTTTCACATTTAAGCTTTCCGGTTACGCGTCCGGACTGTGCACGCAAATCGAGGTGGTGCTAAGGGAGGTTTTTAAGGCCTCAAAACATAGAACTTTATTGCAAAACAAGTGATGACCTTTTGGATCATCACACCAACACGTGCGACGAACTATCGAAACATGGAATACCGGATGAACTCTGGCCAAGCTGGGAGGTAAGGAAAGCTCATAAGAAACCTCCCCAACATGCCTCAAAATTGCAAAAGGACCAATAAATCTTGGAATCAACTTTCCTTTCTTCCCGAATCTCATAACGCCCTTCATAGGCGAAACCCGAAGCAGAACCCGCTCTCCAACCATATAGGAAACATCAAGAACCTTCCGGTCCGTAACTCTTCTGTCTAGACTGGGCTGTACGGAGTCTATCCTGAATCACTTTAACCTTCTCCAAAGCATCCTGAACTAAGTCTGTTCCCAATAATCTAGCCTCATCCGACTCAAACCAGCCCACCGAATATATACATCGTCTACCATATAACGCTTTATATGGTGCCATCTGAATACTGGACTAATAGCTGTTGTTGTAAGCAAAATCTGCCAATGGAAAGAACTAATCCCAAGAGCCTCCAAACTCAATCACACATGCATGAAGCATATCCTCAAGAATATGAATAGTGCGCTCGGACTGTCCGTCCGTCTGAGGGTAAAATGCTATACTCGACTCTACCCGAGTACCCAACTTGTGCTGAAAGGCCCTCCAGAACCGTGATGTGGACTGAGTACCTCTATCTGATATAATGGAAACTGGAATACCATGCAGACGAACAATCTCCCGGATATAAATCTCTGCCAACCGCTTTGAGGAATACGTAGTACACACAGGAATAAAGTGAGCGGACTTGGTCAGCCGATCCACAATCACCCAAATAGCATCGAACATTCTCAATGTCCGTGGGAGCCCAACTACAAAGTTCATGGTGATCTGCTCCCACTTCCACTCCAGAATCTCTATCATCTAAAGCAACCCACTCGGTCTCTTGTGCTTATACTTCACCTGCTGGCAGTTGAGACACCGAGTTATGAATCCAACTATATCTTTCTTCGTCCGCCTCCACCAATAGTGCAGTCTCAAATCCTTATACGTCTTTGCGGCACCTGGATGGATGGAATACCACGAACTATGGGCCTCCTCTAGAATCAACTCTCGAAGCCCATCAACATTGGGTACACAAATCCAACCCTGCATCCTCAATACCCTATTATCACCAATAGTCATATCTCTGGCATCACCGTGCTGAACCTTGTCCTTGAGGACAAGCAAATGAGGGTCATCATACTGCCACTCCCTAATACGATCAAATAAGGAAGACCGAGAAACCACGCAAGCTAGAACCCAACTGGGCTCCGAAAGATCCAATCTCACAAACTGGCTAGCTAAGGCCTGAATATCCATCGCATTGGCCTCTCCGATGCTGGTAAATAAGCCAAACTCCCCAAATACTCACTCCGACGACTCAAAGCATCAGTCACCACATTGGCCCTGCCCGGGTGATACAAAATAGTGATGTCATAGTCCTTCAGTAACTCTAACCACCTCATCTGGCGCAAATTTAGATCCTTTTGCTTGAACAAGTGCTGCAAGCTTCGATGGTCGGTATAAATCTCACAGGGAACCCCGTATAAATAATGGCGCAAAATCTTCAGGGTGTGAACAATGGAAGCTAACTCAAGGTCGTGAACAGGGTAGTTCTTCTCATGTATCTTCAACTGTCTGGACGCGTAGGCAATCACCTTACTGTCCTGCATCAACACCGCTCCGAGGCCAACCCTCGAGGCATCACAATAGACCGTATAAGACCCTGAACCTGTAGGCAATATCATAATTGGGGTTGTGGTCAAAGCTGTATTGAGCTTCTGGAAGATCGCCTCACACTCCTCCGTCCATTGGAACGGAGCACCCTTCTGGGTCAACCTAGTCATAGGGGCTGCAATCCATGAAAACCCCTCCACAAAACGACAGTAGTAGCCCGCCAAACCAAGGAAACTGTGGATCTCGGTCGCTGAGGATGGTCTGGGCCAACTCTGCACGACTTCTATCTTCTTCGGATCCACCTGAATACCCTCACTCGATACCACGTGGCCTAAGAATGCCACTGAATCCAACCAAAACTCACATTTCGAGAACTTAGCATATAACTTCTTCTCTCTTAGAGTCTGAAGCACAGTCCTCAGGTGCTGCTCATGATCTTCCCAAGTCAAGATACGACCGAAACACACTATGCATCAAATGCATAAAGGCTGCTGGGGCATTGGTCAGCCCAAATGACATAACAAGGAACTCGTAATGACCATACCGAGTCCTGAAAGCAGTCTTCGGGATATCTGGCTCCCGAATCTTCAACTGATGGTAACCTGAGCACGAATCAATCTTAGAAAACACCCGTACGCCTTGAAGCTGGTCAAACAGATCATCAATACGAGGCAAAGGATAACGGTTCTTCACTGTAACCTTGTTCAACTGGCGATAATCAATACACATACACATAGAACAAGACAGGAGCACCCCAAGGTGATACACCAGGCCGAATAAACCCTTATCAAGCAATTCCTGTAACTGATCCTTCAACTCCTTCAACTGAGGAGGAGCTATACGATACGGAGGAATAAAAATGGGTTGAGTGCCCGACAATAGATCAATTCCAAAATCAATATCTCTATCAGGCGGCATGCCCGTAAGGTCAGCTGGAAACACATCGGGAAAATCCTATACTACTGGATCTGAATCAACTGAAGGGGTATCAATACTAACATCTCTCACATAAGCTAAATACGCGTCACACCCCTTCTCAACCATACGTTGATCTTTAAGAAAAGAAATAACTCTACTGGGAGTGTGATCTAAAGTACCCCTCCACTCAACACGCGGTACACCTGGCATAGCCAACGTCACAATTTGGGTGTGACAATCAAGAATAGCATAATGGGGAAACAACCAGTCCATGCTCAAGATAATGTCAAAATCTACCATGCTGAGCAATAATAAATCAGCTCTGGTCTCAAAAACACTAAGAGCAACCAAACACGACCGATAAAGGCGGTCCACAACAAGAGAATCTCCCACAGGAGTAGAACAATAACATGAGAACTCAAAGAATCCCGAGGTACACCTAAATATGGAGCAAAATAAGAAGACACATAAGGATAGGCGAAGCCTAGATTGAATAAAATTGATGCATCTCTATGACAAACCAGGACAACACCTGTGATGATAGAATCAGAGGCGACATCCTCGGTACGGGCAAGAAGGGCAAAGTATCTGGCCTGGCCTTCCCCTCTATCTGGCTGGGTAGGTGGGGTAGCAATTGGTGCAGTGATCATAGCCTGAGAACTATGCGGAGCACGCTGTGGCTGAGAAGTCTGTGGAGGTGCACTCCTCCCAAGTCTAGGGCAATCCCTCACCACATGGCGTGTGTCACCACACTCAAAACAAGCTCTGGGAGGATGTGGCAGTGGAAACTGTGTAGTACGGGTACTCTAAGACCCCTAAACACCTGAAACACTGTGTGAAATCTGAGATGCAAATTGAGCTGGCTGACCCACAAAACCTCTACCATGCCGTACTCTTCCCTCCAAAATAAGGACCGGTGGGTCTCTCCAGTCTACGAGGTCTCCTTACTTCCCTGTACTCTCTATCCTGACCTCGTTTGTCCTCTTTCTCCTGGACCCACCTGTCCTCTACTCGGCGAGAGGTCCTTACCACCCGCTGAACTGGGACCACAGGTTGTGTCGCCATGACACCTGGAACTTGTACAATGAAAACTAGCTGCTCTAGAGTGGGGGTGGTAGAAGTCTGGGTCCCTTCCCTGATCTATGAAGTAGTTTCTACAACCTGAATCAACCCTGCTTGAACTAATGTACCAAACATGCTCAGGAACTATGCTAATGTCTCCTGAAGTACTGGAGTAGTAGTAGAAGTAGGTGTATCCGGTGCCTGGGCTCTAGCTGGAACTGCTGGTGGCTCCTCAGTGGCAGCTCGGGCGGGTGCTATGGCTGCACCGCGTGCGCGTCCTTGGCCTCTACCCCGGCCTTGACTTCTGGCAACTCTCGCATGGGCGTGGTTGCCTGATCATCTCTAGCAGCACGTGTCCTCACCATCGGTAAGAGAATAGAAGATAGAAGTTTAGAATTCTGAAATCAAAAATCTCGCACAATAAGGAATTCAAATGAAGTGGAATTTTCATAACAATTACATAGCCTCTCATAGATAAGTACATACGTCTCTGTACCGATCAGCGAGACTCTAATAAACCGGCTTGTGATACATGACTCTTATGAACCTAGAGCTCTAATACCAACTTGTCACGACCCCGGTTCACCCTTCATGAACCATCGTGACGGCACCTAGTCTCTACGACTAGGTAAGCCTAATTTGCGGAAGAAAAACCAAAATTTGCGGAAGTAAAACAATTTAAAATAGAAATAAAGTAGTAACCGTGTTTAAATGTGCCGCTCGGCTTACACCATGTTTAACTCTCAATATCAATACATAAATCCAAGACCCGAAAATCCACGAATCACAAGCTAAGATCAATACTACATAGCTCTAGCTCCGGAATGTCTAATAAGAACAAAAAAGTACATAAGGGCTAAATACTAAAAGCAGGAATAGAAAGGGACTTCTCGGTCTGTGGATGCGGCAGATGTACTCGAAGTCTCTAGAGCAGTTACCTCCTCAAGGATGATAGGCCTGAGTAGCGGTACCTGGATCTGCACATGAAAAACATGCGTAGAAGAGGTATGAGTACACCACAACGGTACTCAGTAAGTGCCAAGCCTAACCTCGTTTGGGTAGTGATAAGGAAGGCCAGGGCCCTACTGAGATTAAATAAATATAAAGATGACAGGATAAGATAAGCAGTACAATTGAGAATATACAGTAAGAATCTACACAGGATAATAAGTGTACAATAACGGGAACAGAGATAAAGGCAAACCACAAGGAAGTACCATTCATAACAAGGATGATAACCGGGGATCTCTTGGTATCCTCAATATATGCTAGGGAACTCTTGGTATCCCGAGGATCTCTTGGCATCCTCAATATATGCTAGGGATCTCTCGGTATCCCGAAGATCTCTTGGTATCCTGAATATATGCTAGGGATCTCTTCGTATCCCGCACCTCAGTTCAGTTCATAAATATGTACATGGGATCTCCCGGGATGCCATCCCGTAGTCCCAAAGTAAAAACACTCAGCAACAACACAAGAGTACCCAATTAAGCTAAATTTCGTACAAAGTAAACAGTTAATTCTAGCCTAACATGCTTCACGTAATGAAATTAAGGCAGTTTAATCAAATAGGCAATTAAGTCAACTAAACATGCTTTTCTAAACTAGCAACATGCTAAATTCACAAGTAGAATAAAATAGGAAAAAGAACTCAATTGAAATACTTAAGGAAAAATCGGATTTTCAACAATTAGCTCAAGTACGTGCTCGTTACCTCACGTACAAGGCATTTCAATTATCAAATATATCATATCCTAAGGGGAAGGTCCCCCTCACAAGGTTAGACAAGCCACTTACCTCGAACCGGCTCAAAATCAATCTGAAACCACGCTCTTGCCACGAGCACTCGACTCCAAATGGCCCAAATCTATTCAATTCAATTGCATAACGTAAATAACACTTCAAGTAACTGATTCTACCAAGAAATTCTAAGCTAATATGCAAAATTAGGCAAAATGACCAAAACATCCCTCGGGCCCACATTTCGGAATCAGGTAAAATTTATATTTCCAGAATCCTCATACTCTCACGAGTTCAATCATACCAAAAGCATCAAAATCAGACCTCAAATGGTCCCTCAAATCATCACTCAAAAGCCTCCACTTAGTCAAACCCTAACCCCCAATTACCACTAATTTTCCTTAATTTTCATGCTTAAATTGATAAAAATCATTCCAATAACAAGTTTAGGGACCAAAGACCTTACCCCAATGAACTCCTCTGAGAATCTCTCTTGAAAAGTGCTCCCCAAGCATCTTCCCATTTTGAAAAAGTTGAAAAATGGCTAATTTTTGCGAAGGCAAGAATTTATATGTTTTGCCCAGCGATTTCCGCATTTGCGGCCCTAGGACCGCATCTGCGATCCTGCTTTTGCGGAGCCTGGGTTGCATCTGCGACTTTCACTTCTGCATCTGCGGTTACACTTCCGCAGGTGCAGTACCGCTTCTGCGGTGGACTACCCGCATCTGCGGTTACTGAAAAGATGACCAAATTTCGCTTTTGCTGCCACTTAGCCGCTTCTGCGGCGCCGCACCTGCGGAACCCAAACGCGCAGGTGCAGTTATGACAGAACCAGTAGCTGAAGCTCCAACTTAAATTCCAAAATCTTTTTGTCAACCATCCGAAATCATCCCGAGGCCTCCGGGACCTCAACCAAAGGCACCAACAAGTCACAAACCACTATCCAAACTTGTACCAATCCTTAAAACACCTAAAACAACATCGAAACCTCGAATTAACCATGGATTTAAGCCTAAGAACTCCAAAATTCTCAAAATACGCTTTCGATCAAAAAGTCTATCAAACCTCGTCCGAATGACCTGAAATTTTGCACACACGTCACATTAAACACTACGGAGCTACTCCAATTTCCGGAATTCCATTCTGACTCTCAGATCAAAATCTCACTATCGGACCGGAAACTCCAAAAATTCAACTTTCGGCATTTCAAGCCTAAATTAGCTACAGACCTCCAAAACACAATCCGAACACGCTCTTAACCCCGAATTCACCCAATAGAGCTAAGGAACCATCAGATTTTCATTCTGATGCCGTCTTCACCCTGTTCCGACTACGACCAACTTTCCAACACTTAAGCTCTCATTTAAGGACTAAGTGTTCAAAAACTTTCCGAAACTCAAAATCGAACATCCCGGCAAATCAAAATAGCATAAATAAACTCGGGGAAAGCAATTAATAGGAGATCCGGGCGTTAATTCTTAAGATGACCGGCCGGGTTATCACAATTCCACTTCAAAATCGTCTTCTACCGAGTCTAGGGTTCAAAGATATGAAAGTGAGGCTAATATCCCAACTCCAAACTTTTATGTCCAGGCACATTTGTCGCAAATGCGTCCTGGGGTTCACAATTGTGTACCTCGCAATTGTGAAGAATGATCGCAAAAGCGACATCCATCACAGACCTGCTAACATCGGAAATGCGACATTAGGTTCGCAAATGTGAACTAGGGACACTTCACAAAAGCGACCTTCCTGATCGCAAATGCGAACAAGCTTACCTAGCCTCCCTCCCCCGCGCGCGAAAGCGAACAAATGTTCGGAATTGCGAAACTGACAGGCTCCAGCATTTCTCGCAAAATGCAACCTCCCACCTTGCGATTTGGATCGCGTAAATGCGAACAAAATCTCGCAAATGCGAGATCTGCAGCACCTGTTCAAAACTAGCATTAATACTAAAACTCTTCCAAACATACAAAAACACGTCTAAAACTCACCTGAGCCCTTGGGACTCCAAACAAAATATCAACATAAGTCTAAAAATATAGTACGAACTTGCTTATGAGATCAAAATACCAAAATAATATTCGGAACTACGAGGCGGACCTCAAAACACATAAAATCAACAATGAAACTCAAAAACTTCTAAAACCGCAACCGCATGTCCTATTCTTACCAAATCAACTCGGAATGACTCCAAACTTTGCAGGCAAGTTCCAAATAGCAAAACGAACCTATTTTAAGCCCCGAAACAGAAATCCAAATACGATTGCTATAAAATCAAACCATGCCAAACTTATCAAAATTCTAAGCCTTTAAATTGCCAACTTTCGGCAAGACAAACCAAATCAACCTAGGTCAGCATTTTGGGGTCGTTTTCAAAAAATTGTAACATCAGTCAATATTTTCAACTTAAGCTTCTAAAATGAGAACTAGTCATCAAATAGATCCTGAAACATCCTAAAATCAAATTCGACCAAGCACGCAAGTCATAATATACAATATGAAGTCACTCAAGATCTCGAACCACATAATAGGATGCTAAAGCTCAAAACGACCGGTCCGGTAGTTACATGGACACAAAGTAATATAGTGCTAATTAGTTGCATTAAGTTTCATAGCAAATGAGGTAAATTTGGCTCATTTTAATAACGCAGAGGGTTTATTTGACCCCAACTTCTAACACATGGTAAATTTAAATCAGTTTATATAGTTCAAAGACAAATTTGAACTTTTTTCTGTTCAACTATATAAATTTTATAATATTCTCTAAGTATATTATTGATATTTTTAGTTTATGTCACATTTAATGTTGTTTTTTAATATGCAAATTTTATTATAATTAAGAAAAAAGTAAATGTTCAAATTCATACAAATATATTAGATGTGTCCTAATATTTAAAATCTCATCCTTTTTTTATTCTTAATACTTTATTTATTGGTATGTATTTAATATAGGAAATGGGTCAAACGGCCTCTCAACTATGAGAGATAGAACAAATCTGTCCTCTGTTTGAATTTGGTTCCAACTAATACTATTTATCTTTATTGGACCGAATTAAATTCATACTCAACTATGCGAATTAGAATACATTTGTCATCCATTTGAATTTTGTCTCAGATATGCTCTTATCGTTGGTGGATTGGCTCAAATTTGAGCCTAAAAACATACATAATTTACCTTTATTCAATCGACCCTTTTATTTTTGGGTCATAAGATTTATTTGACTTCTATTTTCTAAAATATCAAGAAGAAAATAAAACAAAAACAAAAGAAGAAAAAGAACATGTATTACAAAGCTAAATCTTCAGAAATACTTATCAAAAGCACAAAAAATATTTCCCGAAAACTTTCCGTTTTGCTCAACTAATGACTAATAAATTTTCCCTCTTTCAATTTCTACCTTTGTGAAGATTAATATTTTTAGTCTATGTGATTGTTGTTATATGCATAGTTTCAATTAACTAAAATAAAACTAATATTTTATTAATTTTTTTTTATCCTTTTTAGTGTGGCAGTAATCATAATTTCTTTAGCAAGATTAAAATATTTTGTTAAATGTACATAATAGCTCTCTATAGTTTCTTCATTTATTTTCATTTTTTCTCATTAATTTAAGAATCTTCATTTGGTATTGAGTTCTTGAAGATTATTTTTTTAAAAAAATATTTGATTTCTGGAATTAGTGTTTTGTTTAATTTGTTAAACTTCGAGGCATAAGCCCTGAGATATGCGGCGTATACCCTATGGATCTTCAAATCTTTTAATTGATAAATTAATAAAATAACATAATAATCACAAAAATATATAAATACACTAAAAGTTTAAGAAAATAAAAAGGGATTAAAATAACTCATAATAAATAAAATTTCTAATATTTGTTTTATAAAAATAAATAATGTAATAGTGTTAAAGCTACTATGTGATAAAAATCAACTATAATGTCTTATCTTTCGAACAATTAGAAAATCATAATTTCTAAAACATGTTATTAAACTATACAGTTTATCTTTATAAAAGTTAATGATCAATAAACTTTATGAGTATTGCCATTTTAAATATTACTCCATATGAATAAATATAAAATTACTTACAAATAGCAAAATAATAAAAGTCTGATAATTTTGAGAGACATAGAACTAAGATACAAAGACCTTTAGTAAGTGAAGATGTAAATCTTCCCTACCTATTTTTAGAAGAAATATTCAAATGATATTTATCATCGCGATATTCTCAATTAGTAAATATGCAATATCACGACTCATTATTTTGAGTTACTCTCAATCTTCATATTCCTAGATGAATAGAACTTTATTATTTATTTGTTAAATTGCTTTGAGTGTCATTAGTGCTAATAAGAAAATTTGGTGTACCCCCACTTGTGGGATCCCACCGGGTTGTTGTTGGTACATGATTTTGTTTTAGGAAATGTTAGGTGATACTCGAGCATAAAACGTTAGACATGTTTCAGGCGCACACTTGGGTGTTTGCATTACTAGAAAACTGCTAAAAAAGCGTCCAAGAATGCAGACCAAAATCGGTCGGAATCAACAAAATCGACCGATTTTCGACCGATATTAATTCGTCAAAAAAAGAGTGGTCGCTAACATGTAGAGACCGAAGTCGATCGCAAATTCAGACTGATGATGGTCAGTAAATTCAACCAAAAGTTGACCAAATTAACTAACACAAGTTCTTGGAAAATATTTTGGTCGGTATTTTAGAAAATAATTTTTAATTATTTTTTACATTAGTGACTGATATCGGTCGATATAATAATTTTTCATGTATTAAAAATTGTATTTCGATCAAAATCGGCCGATATTATTAAAATATATAAAATTTAAAAACACAAATTCTGACCGGCTTCGGTCGGTAATTTTAAATCCTAGAAATTATTCATTGCAGATACCTACCGAAATCGGTCGGTATATTTAAATTTTTGGGAATTTAATATTAACATTTTCGACCGACTTCGATTGGTGTGCGGTCGATTTTTTGGGTAAATATTGGTAGAATATTTATGTTGTACAATGATAAGTAGGGATTTTGACCGCTTATTTGCTCTCTTTTACTTACATTTTAGCTCAAAAATGCTTAAAGGTATTCCCGAAAACTAACAAAAAGTGTTTACTTGCAGGAATATTTGGAAACGAGTCAAATAAGTCAAAATCAACTAATAAAGGAGTCAAAAGTAAACAAGAACCAAAACAGGGCAAAAAGGCCAGCAGTGCGGACTGCACAATTCTAGTGCGACCGCAAAGGGGAGATTCAGAGTGTAGTATTTGGGCCAGCTAAAGGAATGCGGACTGCATCAGAATTGTGCGACCGCAGGAGGTCAAGTGCGGTTGCAGTTATTATTATGTGGTCCGCATGTTTGAAGAATCAAAGAGCTATAGAGTGCGGACCACATCGCTTTTGTGCGGTCGCACTCATTTTCATGTGGAACGCAGAAGCCTGAAGTTCCAAGACCAAATTCCCAAGAATGCGGACCGCACGATAATTGTGCGGCCATAGAAACCCATTGTGCGGACCGCACCAAAATTATGTGGCCGCACAATCTTCGCAGGGGTATTTTTGTCAGATATTTTCAGCTTAGTATAAATCGAACTTTTTATCATTTTTAGGTTAAGTTTAGTTTGCAGAGGTGCACCTGGGACGTTTTTCTTTACTTCTTTAAGTAATTTTGTACTAGATTAACTTCTAAACATTAGTTTTTCTTTGTCTAATCAATTAATATGCATTCTATCTTAATTTCTTCTTGTATTTCTTTATTTTTCATGAGTAACTTACCTATTATCGTCACCTTCTCATTTACCTTTTCTTATCCTTACTCTAGTCTACCTAAAACTATGTCGCTCTACCATACATTAGCTTGCGACCTACACATATCTATTTATACTACTCACAACCTTCTTTTAACTTGATAGCACCACATATTTCCTTATGTTATTCTGAAACCTCAAGCGAGACATCACATCGTCTCTAACTCTTCTTTACTATCTTAACTAGACCTCTTGGTACCTAGAAACCATAGGCTAGAAGATATTCCACTGACGACACAACTATTATTTATGGATACTGAATCACGATTTCTATATTTATCTGGGTCCACTATAAGACTCCTGATTTACTTAGCTGATGTAACTCTATAGTTTCCTCTTCTCTCTCAGCCTTTAAGTAGGCTTAAGCTATCTTCCAATCTGCGGTTCAGGGTATTAGTTATTACTTTTGCCTTTGGTGGACACTATGGAACATCTATAATATAATCTTCTAACAATTCAAGACTTTGTCTATGAGGTGGACTCAATTCTTTCTTTTAACTTATACCGGTGTCTCCTATAGCCGTTTGAATATCAACTTATATGTTGCATGGATAATAATCCAAAATCTTAAGTGCGTTCATAATGTAACTAACTCTGGGCCATTGATCGAATAATTCCTTTCGCGCCTTCTCAACTTTCTTTAAAAAGTAAGCAATTACTTTTCCTTGTCATTCTGCCACTTGTTGCGTGAGTACTTGGCTTATCTTAGTGCCCACACCTATTGGAATTTTGTGCAACTCATATGATCTCGAATATTACTTTGGATTTTACTTCTCGTTCCTGAGTCACAATAGGTGCCACTTTGTTATGGAGTACATACAATGTCTTAGTGAGACTGTTGTTATAAGATCATTTCCACTTTAGGTCACTATGATTAGCTTGAAGCCTTCTTCCTTATTTTCTCAGCTAGTCTTTCGTTGCAGTACTTATATGACGACCCGGTCAGTCGTCTCATGAGTTACCGCTCCGTTTCCCCCATTTCTGCTTCTTTATGCTTCGTTATCCGTGTTTTATGGTATGGGTTGATCGGATCGAGTCTGAAATGATTTTGGTAAGGTTTGAGACACTTAGTGTCTTTTAAGGAAGTTTAAGTTGGAAAAGTCAACCGGATGATGACTTATGTGTTAGAGGGCTCAGATACGAGTTCTGATGGTTTGGCTAGCTTCGGGAGGTGATATATGCCTTAGGAGTGTGATCGAAATGGGTTTTGTAGGTTTGGAGTAAATTTAGGCTTGGATTGGCGAAGTTGATATTTTGGCAATTTTCGGTTGTTAGGCGAGATTTTGATATATGGGTCAGAATGGAATTCTGAGAGTTGCAGTAGTTCAGTTGTGTCATTTGGGATGTGTGTGGAAAATTTTAGGTCATTCGGACGTGGTTTGGTTGGGTTTTTGATTGAAAGCATAATTTGGAAGATTTTAGAAAGTTTGGCTTGAATCCGATGTGTTTGGGGTGATTTAATGTTGTTTGAGCTGTTTTGATGATTGGAACAAGTTTGAATAAAGTATTGGGATATGTTTGAGCTTTTGGTTGAGGTCCCGGGGGCCTCGGGGTGATTTCGGATGGTTAACAGAGAAGTTAGAATTTTGTTGCAGCAGCTGAATTTGCTGCTTCTGGTATTTTCGCATTGCGGATTGGGGACCGCAGGTGCGGCGCCGCATATGCATTGGAATGGCCGCAGAAGTGGAGTAGGAGGATTTTTCAGGGACCGCAGAAGCGGTCAGGATGGCCGCATCTGCGGAGTCTTAGATGAGGAAGGTGTATCGCAGATGCGTCTTTTGGGCTCTTAAGTGAATTCCGCAGAAGCGGAGATGGGGCCGCAAATGCGAAACAACTGGGCAGAAGAATTAAAAAGAGTCATTCACAAATTTTGGGATATTTCACCATTTTTGGACTTCGGCTTGGAGCTTTTTGGGCGATTTGAAAGAGGGATCTCAATGGAACTTCGTTGAGGTAAGGAATTTGGACATGAAACTCATTCCTATGCTATTATTCCATGGATTAGAGCTAGAAATCAAGGAAATTAAGAGTGAAATTTAGGGAAACAAGGGCTTGAAAACTTAGGCCTTTAATTGAGGACTTGATGGACCATTTGAGGTCGGATTTCTGAACTTTTGATATGTATGAATTCGTGGGGAGATAAGAAATCTATTGGTATAAAAATTATTGAATTCTGAGACGTGGGCCCAGGGGTCGGATTTTGGTAATTTCGGGATTTGTGCCCTTTATTGATTGTTTTCGCTTGGGCTTCGTTCCCTTAACATATTTTGACGTTCTCGTTTTGATTTTGGATAGATTTGACGCGTGTGGAGGCCGATTCAAGGGGCAAAGGCATCGCGAGTTAGAGATTTGACTAGTTCGAGGTGAGTAATGATTGTAAATGATGTTCTGAGGGATTGAAACCCTGGATTGCACATCGTAGTGCTATATTGAGGTGAGGCACACGCTTGATGACGAGCATGGGGTCGTGCACTATTAGGGATTGTGACTTGGTTCGTCCCGATTGATAATTTTACCGCATAATAGATTGAAAACTATTTGCTATCATCATTATTTGGGCTGAATGCCATATTTGGGCCTAATGACAACTATTTGAACCCTTCGGGGATTTTTATTAATATTTCCTCACTGTTTTGACTTTATACTTGAACTCAGTCATGTTATTTTCCATTGTTTTCGTACTCAACCATATTTACTCAGTTTTAATATTTAAATGATATTTTTAAATGATGTTTGGGCTGAGAAACACTGTTTTACTATTGCCCGAGTGGCTTGTGAGGATTTTTGACTGAGTGAGGCCGAGGGCCTATATTGTGAGGAAACATTTGATACTGATTATGAGGTTGAGGGTTTTGAGATATGTACGCCACGAGGTGGCTTGATTCATATGAGGCCGAGGGCTTAGTGATGATGCCACGAGGTGGCTTGATATTACGCTTGGGCCGTAAGGGGCCCCTCCAGGAGTCTACACACCCCAGTGAGTGCGGGTACCCATTGTGATATGAGATTGAGCCCGAGGGGCTAGTATTGTTCCGAGATGTTACCCAAGGAGCGGATTTGCTGATACTGTGCCTGATGGGCGAACTTCTATTTGTTTACTTTACCTTAATTACCTGTCAATTACTTGTTTACTTGTTGAAAGAAGTTTTACTTGATTTTTCACTGGTTTACTGCTTTTAAATGATTTTTTACTGCTTCATTATAGAATGTCATGTGCCTTACGTATTTTCTTACTTTCAGTCATTATTTACATTTGTTACTCATGGAGTTGGAGTACTCACTTTACTCCCTACACCTTGTGTGCAGATTCAGGCGTAGCTGGTCCCACCCCCGAGTGCTAATTCATTCCAGCTTCAGGTGGATCTCGATGAGTCTTTAGGTAGCTGTTGGCGTTGGCAACCCGGAGCTCCTCCCTATCTCTTTCCTTTATGTCCTTAGTTCAGTATTTAAACTCTGTAGTTACGTTTGAGGATTTAGTGTTGTTAGATGCTCGTGGCTTGTGACACCCCGGTTAGGGCTGTGTCGGGTTGTATTTCCGCTACTTATTATCATTAAAGCATGTTTTGGTCTACTTTTATATTGTTTAACTGCTTTAACAAGTGAATTAGGTTTAGTTGGCTGGCCTTGTCTTCATGAGAGGCGCCATCACGACCGGGTTCGGGTTTAGGGTCGTGACAACTTAGGGAAGACCCTCTGACTCTTGTAAAGCTACGAGCTTATGACATTATATACCCCACAGAATTTCTGATGTTCTTACTCACCTATCATTATCCTTAGTTACTTATGTCCATGCCCTTGTGCTCGTAGGGTTGCTTCTGAATTGAAATTTCGATAGTCTCCCTAGTGGCACTCTCTTTTATTTCCGTAACATTTATATTGTACCTTCTACTACCCCAACTTCTATCTGAATATCTCTTAAGGAATACGATGTCGTATCTGCGAGACTGAATTTTCGATGCTGGGTTTCACTACGTTATCTTTCATGATCTACTGATTTATATAAGACCTCTTGTCTAGCCATACCTAAGCTCTTCCTGAATCAACTACTAACTACTCTTCATTCATTGCTCTTATTTATATTCTGTGTAACCTCTCTTGGGTTATGTCTTTTGTCTCAACTTACCTTTTGCACTGGCTTCTAATGTATCAAATGCTCATTTTCACTTATTTATCAATAACATCTGGTGTTGGAACCCTTACCGCCTCTCCCGACATCGTGCTTGAATAATATTTGGAGTAGTAACATATCTATAAGATCTGAATAAATGCAATCTCATTCCTTTCACCTTTTTACTGCATTCTTTCTTTACTATTCCATAGTTACTTGAACTACATAACTTCGACTTACTACCATATCACACCGTCTTTCCTCCTTTAGAGGAGTACTAGAATTTAATGCTATGAAGATTTACCTATATATGGTTTACCTCTTCATCTTTGGCGTATTTTCACATCTTCACTGACTCTTAATCGCCTTGCGGTAACCCTTCTCTACTAGGGATAACTGAATTCCTTATGCACGAGGGTGACACCTAGTGTAACTGACACTCTTAGTCCCTTAAGCCTAACTTTGCTCAAAGTTTTTGCTTTGGCGGAGCATCTTCCTGAATGACCTTTCAAGGTTATTCTTCTATTGTCCATTTTATTATTGCTGGAATGCAATCTTTTAAATTCTCTTGATGTCGACTATTATCACATCATTCGATCCCTAATTGATGTTTATATCTTGTTCACTAGCCCATGCTGGTTTCTCTTACTCCGGGGGTCTGAATTTTTATTCTGGTAATCACGTTGGACTCACCAACTCATTTCTCAAAATGAGGATATGACATTTGACCTATACTCTGTTATTGTGTCAAGGCTTGTCACCTCTTGTCTTTCCCTTCACATGACTATAGACTTTGTTGTCATATCATATTTTGATTTACCGTTATCACCCATTTATCACATCTTACTCATAATACTTTATTTACTCTCTTCTTATTCTCCTGCTAATATTTTCGTCTATTACCTTATTATGAAAACTTCAACAAAATATTCTTTTTCTTTTAACTCCCCTTGTCCTATCCACTGGCTCTTCGGGTCGCCTAGCATTCTCTCTTTACTAGGGACGAGAGCCATACAAAGGTAAATATTTATCCCTTCTAGGATTCCACTACATGTCTTCTGAATTGTTTTGCACATTCTAGTATTTATATCTAAATGTACAATTATAGAGTGCACCATCGGGGTGTCTCATACGGAGAACTATTACCGCGTTTGCAATATCCTTCGGAAATGTCAGCAAATGCTAACAAACATTTTGGGTTACTCTAAGACTAGCTAGATCATTATATCCCATCCTTCTCTTAAACAATATTTGTTAGCTCCCACAGGGCATAACTAAGATGGGTGTGGCCAATTGTACATACTTCTGTTACTATTGACGATAACTCAAATACTTATATTTCTTTGCCTGAATTTTAAATACTGATAATCTTCACTAACTGGATACCTCGTACCCTTCTCCACCTTGCTTCTTTTACTTATTGAAACTTTATCTATCTTCTGATTCTCTCATTTCTTTTTACCATATGGGTGGATAAATATTCATGCCTTAGGAATCCTTACCAAGAAGCTTACACATCTTAGTACACACATGATCTGCTGAAGACCTCACATTTACTCATCGTAAGCATGATGAAAAATCGAGTTCTTCTGACTCATGACTCAACTCTTCTACAACCACATTGAATCTCTTACCAATTGTCTTTTTAAATGTAGGTCTTTGTATTACGAATAAAATAAAAATTAGGATTTTAAATCTTACAACTGAGCTCTACCACATGATCTAGAGTAATAAGAAAGAGTGACAGTCCTAAATGCCTGTAGCCTCCTGCTTATAAGTGTGGTGCACAATACACCCATAAACAAGACTTTACTAGACACGGCTTGTAGAATCCCTAGGATAGAACTACTCTAATACCAAGTTTGTCATGCCTCAAACCTGAAGAGGCGTGGCCAACACCCAGTGCCCTACTCGGCCCGAGCATACCACTCTGTAACTATGAACTCTGTAGGGGTAACCCTCAACTTAGGTCGATGAGGCCATATTCTGAATCATCTGAATATAACATCTACAACAAGCAATATCAAACTAAACTTTTGCATAGAGCTAATAAAGCCACAATACTGATATAAAAAATCTACAAGACTCGTCTACAAGCCTCTAAGGATAACTGAACTTTATCATGATCGGTACAGGGCCTTGACCTACCCATCTAACTTGTATATATAAAATGGACTCCAAAGTTGTCATGACCTGAGTTCTCCCTCCATGAATTATCGTGACGACACCTAGTCTCTACGACCAGGTAAGCTTAACGAAGTGCGGAAAAGGGAATTTAAAAGTACAAACCAGCCATCCAACAGGTAAATATCGATAAAGTGTTTAAAATACCCCTCGACATACTCAATAATAACACTCTCGACCAATAATAACACTCCCAAAATCCTGAATCTCATGAATCACAAGCTAAGAAAAAATACATAAGGTTTCTAACTCCAGAAGTCTAATAACAAAGGAAATACAGGGAAAAGCCTATAACTGACGGGAGAATAGAGAGGGACTTCTAGGTCTCCGGACGCGGCAAATATACCTTAAAGTCTCTGAATCGCCTCGTCACACGGATAGTATGGCTGAACAGAAGAACCAGGATCTGCACACGAAAAACATGTGCAGGAAAGGGCATGAGTAAACCATAACGGTACCCAGTAAGTGCCAAGCCTAACCTCGATCGAGTAGTGACGAGATCAGGTCAGGGCCCTAGTGGTTATATAATTAAATGCTAATAGCCAATAAGGATGAAATCACAGAAATAAATAACTCAATACATAGAGATAACAACAGGGGATCTCCCAGGATAGCGTCCCGTAGTCCCAAACGTAAATGTGCGAAGGATCTCCCGGAATATCGTCCCGTAGTCCAAATCGTAAATATGCATGGAGATCTCCCAGAATACTGATCCGTAGTTCCAAAGTAAATATGCAGGGGTTCTCCCAAAATACCGATCTGTAGTCCCAAAGTAAATATACAACAGTCTCAAGAAAGAATTCTACAATTTCTATTCAAGTTCGTATAGAAAAAAATAGGAAATTTCTAATCTACACATGCTACACATAATCCAAGTAAGCGGTTAAAGCAGCTAAGACAGTTAAGTCACATAAGCATGCTTTCCTAAACTAAACAGGAGGCTTCATATGCTAGTGTTGCTTAGTTAAAAGAAAATACATATATTTACTTAATGAAAACGGGCTTTTTCAATAATTAGCACATGTATGCACTCGTCACCTCAGGTACACAACATTCATATAATCAACAGTACCAAAATCCTAAGGGGAGTTCCCCCACACAAGGTTAGGCAAGCCACTTACCTCGAACCAGCTCAAAATCAATTTGATATCATGCTCTTGCCATGAGTATCCAGCTCCAAGTGGCACAAATCTAATCAAATCAATATCATAACGTAAATACAACTACAAACAACTAATTTAGCTAATGAAATCGAAGCTAAGGCAACAAAATAGAAAAATGTCCAAAAATCCTCCCTGGTCCCACGTCTCGTAATCGGGTAAAAGTCACAAATTATGAACACCCATTTACTCACGAGTCTACCCATACCAAATTCACTCATATCCGATACCAAAATCTTGATCAAAATCCCAAAATTAGGCGTAAGAACTTTTCTCAATTTTTCCCAAATTTTCACCCTAAATCCGAAATTAGATGATGAATTCATGTTTAGATTAATGGGATATAATCAAAAAGGAGTTAGGAATCATTACCCATAAACTTCTTCCGAAAATCTTGTTGATACCCAATTTTTTTCTATATATTTTTAATATGCAAAATACTCTCAAAATAGTATGTATGTGCATATATAAGTATGTCCCAAGGTCTTATTAGTTTTCTCTTAATTTTTAAAGATTTTTAAATCAATTTATTGCCCTATTTTATCAAGAAAAAATCAGTAATTATCCCCAAAATTATCATTTTGGGTGATTAATTTATTGAATTCTCATATTTATATTAAAATATAGCTAGTATAAATTTTGCATATTTTTACAAATTTATTTACTATTTTTAAACCTAAATTGCATATAATTGTAATATTGGCCTCTTTCAAGATTTAATTGTAATTATATTTTTAAAATTGACTCCAGTATTTTTAATTTGATAATTATGTATTATTGATCATTTTAGTACCTTTAATTTATTTCCAGAAATTATTTTACTATTATTTATAAAATAAATAAGGGAAAAATGGCTATTTAAATATTTGCCTATTTGCATTTCAATTTTAGCCAGATTTGACACCCCAATTAAACCAAATTTCAAATCCAATTACCCATCCCAAATCCTAAATCTACCCGACCTACGACCGTTTAAAATAACCCGCTCGGATTCCCCTTCAATCCAGGCCGTTGATCAAAATGATCAACGACCACCCTTAACCCCTTCCTTTTTTAACCCGACCTAACCCCTAAACCTAATCATTTCCCTTCTGTAGCCACCCTTGAATCCCCCCTTTCTCCCAGTTCTCTCTCAAGCTCCCCTCAAACCCTAGCCGCCTCCTCCACTTCCACCTTAAAATCACCAGAATCCATGGCTTCCAAGGCCACTGAAGTCCTATACCGGCCCCCTATAACTCCTACACGCCTGGTTACTATAGTTTCAAGGCCCGACCCTAAAGAAGCTTGGCGCATAATTTGTTCGATTCGAGTTCTATGGCCGTTTCCGACCTTGCTCCGGCCAGCCATGGCTATTCGAGCCTGATTTCGACTTCTCCTGCTTAGATCAATGACATTCCAAGCCTTTCTCACTATTTGGGTTCTTCTGAAACCCTAACTTTTGAGGTTCTTCTGATTTATTTAGATTTGTTCTAGATCCGTGTTTTCCCTAAACTTTCAAACGCTTTCTCAAATTTTCTTTCAAAACTCTACTTTCAAAACCTTTATCTTTTACGATTTAGGGTTTTGGCAAGATATTTAGAAGTCTTTCTGATCTTTAGCATGTTCTACTGTGTTTCTTATGTTGTTCTTCTACTATATTTCTTATGTTGATTCTTCTACTGTGTTTTAAAGTCTTAAGTTCTATCTTAGGGTTTCTGATTTTTTTTCTTTGTTGATATTTTTGCCTGATTCTCTTGTCTTTCACCTCTGCACTCGATTGATGGCAAAAACCCCAAGATTTGGGGTTCATTCGAGTTCTGATATTATTTTCTATATGATTTGTTTGCTCCTCATCTCCGAAATTGTTTGGTTTCAAAACCCTAATTTCTTTGGACCTATTTGAGTTTCTGAAGTTGTTTCATCTGTTGCTCGACTGAATTTCAAAATCTTTTGTTTCTTTATATGATTCTGAATACCTGCTAATCTCTTCTAAGGTCTTTCTACTGGACCCTTTGCGTGCTATTTGATACTCTCTCCCTTCTCCATTGCTGAGTTACTGAAACTAACCTATGTGACTACCATGTTCCTATAGTCCACTACTTACTGATTTTGCAATTGCATGACACTTTTCTTTGTCCTAAATTCAACCTCGCATGCCTAATACTTGTGTGCTCTTTATATATGCTGAGCTTCTCCTCTAAAATGACTTTCAATTTTTGACTGATTTCAGACCTCCTTGTGTAAGTCTGATTGATTCTTTCCTTGTTTTACTAATTTCCCTGTTTCTTGGTTTGATTTGAAAACTTTCCTTGGACTTTCTGACTTTGTTTATTCATGAACCAGTAATTTCGAATCTGACTCCTTGATTTACTGTGTACTGATTTATTCTTACCTTATTTGTTTAACCGTGTATTTCAAAGATCATTGCCTTAATTACACTCCTATGTATTTACCCCTAATTGTCTACTTTGCACAAGATGCTTATTTGATCTCTTTCCTTAAATGATTTCTGTTCATTACCGTTTAAGTTTGAACTCCTTAATTAAAGGAAGTTCTTCTACTGATTGATTTTAATTGGTACATGGTTATTTTCTTGCTTTATTCTCTGCCTGTTTTCAAACTATAAATATCATGCTCTTTCATTGACACAAACACATGAACACTCTTAGTTTTCTGAAATCACACTCACATTCAAAAAGCACTCTCTCTCTTGTTACTTGTATTGTGTCTTGTTTCCTTTCAAGTACTGCTACTGCTGTATTTTGCTCCTTTGAAACTGGTATGTCCTGATTAAGGTTTTCAGCAACCACAACAATGTGTTTATTTAATACCTTCAGTTGCATGTCTGCCTATTCCTTATGTTTAGTTCGGAATTTACTTTAGCATGCTGTAATTTCCTTCCTATTATGAATCTCAAACCCCCTACCCTAATGTGTTTGATGCTAATGGATTGTTTGAGGCATGGCAGTATTAAGTATTATTGTCTATGGCTCAAACTTGAATCATAACCTCCAAGTCACTATCATATATTGTGTATTCTTGTTGATTTGTAAGCATAACAACACTCTCTATTGCTGTGCATGCCCAGAATTAGCTAAATGTCTAACCACATGGACTCTTTGCAACTTCCCTATTCCCCTAAACCCCTTTTGTGTACTTGTTTGTAGCTGTTTCCCTCTCCTTCACCCCTTTAGAACTCTGTTCCTCACTTGCACTCTCTCTTAGACTTTAAGTTCTGCCCCCTCTTGTGAGCCTTGCCTTGGGACCCCTTGAGCTCCCTCTGAACTTGGACACTTGAGGGCTGGACCTTCCACACTGCACTTATCCCCATTCTGATAATGCAATTTGGGTGTGAGCATTGCCCTGAGTCCCATTGAGGATCTTAGGGAACTTTGACACACTCAGATTGGAGAAAGGCTTTGGATTAATGGTCTTTGAGTTTGGTCTATCATGTAACTCAGAGAGGAAGTCAGAATCAGGCTTCCTCTAGCTGTACTTTTTTTACTTTTCCTAATGTAATTTTATTTATCCTGGTTTGTAATAATTTGTAATAAACATTTGGGGCTGGTTAGTGAAAAATGGTGGGTAAGTATGTATGCAAAGGGTAGAAATCATGACTATAGAACTACTATATTCCTGCATGTTCAACCTCATATAGAAACCATGTGTATAGGATTCTGCATATACAAACTTCACTTAAAAGTCATGAATATAGGACTACTATATTCCTGCATATTCAACCTCATTTAGAAACCATGTCTGTTGGATTCTGCATATTCAAACTTCACTTAGAAATCATGTCTATAGGATTCTGCATATTTAACTTCACTTAGAAATCATGTCTATAGGATTCTGCATATTTAACTTCACTTAGAAATCATGTCTATAGGATTTTGCATATTCAAACTTCACTTAGAAATCATGTCTATAAGGCTTCTGCATTTCGATGCTACGTCTACAAGGTCTTAAAATCAGTAACGTCTAGAAAGCATGCCTATAGGAGTTTCTAATTAAAAATATGATTCGCCTCACTCAGTGTTAGATATAAAATCAGTAATAATGGCTACTTCCAGCCGGAGGACATTCAATTAATTCGTTTAAATTTTGCCTCTCTCTTTCAACAATTTGAGTCCTTCACTTAGCAAGTTTAACGAGTATGCATTCAAAAAGTTCATTTCGAGCCTTACTATTTCATTGCTTTCTGAATCCAGTAGATACCATGCTTATAGGATCCTTGTCTAACACTTAGGCAAGCCCTAAGGTAATAAATATAAATTGAATCTGCTTCTGTTAATAATTACAACCAGCAGGCAGGCCTGACCCAAACTGAAGGGCCATGACTAGCACCCGACCACACTTGCCGAGCACCAACGTACATTTCATCTAACCTTCATTATTATCTTTTAAGGCTGACAAGATCAATATAAATGGTAGACCTAGATCATGGACAACCAGCAATAAAATATGACGGCATGAACATACATAGCAGGGGATGACCAGACAATCAAGAAACTACGTATAAGGTATGAGCTACCACGCTACTATGAAAGACTATACAACAAAAACTAGCCGACAAGGCATACCAAACTATACATGAGCCGACACCTGTCTATGAGCCTCTAAAAGAACATAAGTGTTGCAACATAGCCGGAACAGGGCCCCGACATACCCATAATGTCTATAACAAAAATTGCATACCAAGACCAAGGCAAGTCCGGAGAAGGGATCTCGCCAATCACCGCTGAACTAGACAGTCTACTGTGGTGGGGGAGCTGCACCTGCCTGTCTATCAGGACATGCAGCACGACATGCAGCGTCCACAAATAAAAGGACGTCAGTACGAATAAAGTACTGAGTATGTAAGGCAAGGAACCATAAATACGATCAGTAATGTAAGCAAGGATAGAGAATATACGACCTGTAACATCTTAGTACCTCTGAGGGCTACTTACATAAAATGCATGATACATATGTATAAATACATAAACCTTTAAAGCATCCGCCTCTGTGGGCATCATCATCATCATATCGTACCCGACCATAATAGGCTGGGTAGAATCGTACCCGGCCACGTGGAGCTCGGTAAAACCCAACTGATCAGTGGTTGCACAATAGGTGCCGTACCCGGCCAACTATAGCGTGGCTCGGTAGAGTAAAATAGATACATATATATAATGCATGCTCGACTCATGGAATCACATTCTAAACCTTTCGGAGTGATGTAAGGTCGGTATCCTCTATACACGTTATTAGGACTAACTCTTCACTATGAACCTTATAAGATTTAGGAAGTACGAACAACATTGATAACATAATAATAAGAGAAGTAACATTAACATCAATCGTTCCATAAGAGGGAAAACAATGTAAGTACTGCTAGCTTCTAAGAGTAGAGTATCTTGGAAGCTCGTTCATTACATTATATACAATCGGAGTCGTGCAAAAGAAGGAAAGGGATAGCCTCACATACCTTGTATATACTGCCCCAATCTCAAGCTATGCAATTCTCAAAACTCCTTAGTCTACAATAAGAGAAACGATACTATCGTTATCATTTAAGCGTCATAACTATTATGTATCGACCACAACCTATTTTACGATGAAACGGACAGCACCTCCCCTATATATATGACCTCACACCATTCAAAACAGTCACCAAACAGCCCAAACAACATCAATAATAAACATATTGAGCATCCCAAAATAGTCCACACACAGCCTTATCACTCCATACATACGATGACCACCGTAGTCGTGTCAAACAACCTGGAAATGTTACGGATAACTATCAGCCCATAACCCTACATATATATGGTGTTTATCCACACCCTTACTCCTCCAAAACTCCACAAGATAGTAGTAAAATACGCAGCCCAACAACAACGCAAAACAGTCCACAAAACAATAACATTACTACCAAGCCTTTCGATATATATCTCACAAGTTCTAGCTTCAATGGCTTAGCCGCAACTTGGATAATCTTAAATACATATAGATTAAGAGGTTCCTTACCTTTATACAGAAAGAACAACTCCAATTTGACCTTAAATTTCCATGAAATATCCCTCCAATGCTGCCACAACAACAAAAAAGCGAAACTAGCGATCAATTAGTGTTTTTCGGCACTAGAATCACTTTAGAAGGCTTGAAATCACCTAGGATTGATATTAAGAACATGAGGGAGTATTTACAGAACATAAACCCTTTAAAACAACCTCCCACACGAGCTGGAACAACACAAAAATGAGCAACAACAAGAAGAACAAGAGACTTACTAGCGCCACGGAATTCCCGACACTTGATTTGTGTTGTTTGCCCCTTTTTGGGTCTTGAATCTTGAGAGAACCTTGAGAGGATGTTCCTAGGGTTCTAAGGTCTGAAAATAGTGAAAAGAAATGACTTAAAACGGGTTGGAGGCATCCTATATAGGTCCAAATATCTTAAACCGACTTAGTGGGCCCCATAGAGAGGTGTTTGGCGCAGTCTCGCGAAAATGCGAATATCTCTCTACTCCGAGATCGTATCGATGAACGGTTTAATGAGTTGGAAACTAGACTCCTAGATCTTTAATTTTGTTGGTAGATAACCCCGTAATTCCTTGTAAATTATGAGAAAATATTAGAAACATTTGACCTAATGTTTAAGTAAAATTATGAACCTAAGTTGCGACAACTTTTGTCGACTTTTGTTTCATAACTCGTTTGACTTCAAGACTTATGATACGGATATTATATGATTAAAATACCTTCATAAATGACCTCTTGAGTGTATTAAGCACCGCTAGATTACCTGAAAATTCGAGTTACAACATCCTTGATTCGTTTAACTTCTAATACTGGTTAATCACCCTTATACACTCTTGTATCACTTAAGACCAATAGGATTGACTTCTTATCATCTCAAAGATAATTCCTTCTTGGATTTATGTTAACTAATATATGACATGAACTAACACATGTGGATATGGGTTGTAACACCCTCCCCCTTAGGAACATTCGTCCTCGAATGTAAGGGTTTATGGGGAGTTTAAATCATCGTGGATTCCAATTGAAATTTCCGATCAATTTTACCCTATAAAATGGTCACTAGCAAAACTTGCAAGTAATTAATCCCAACATATGGCTTCACAAGGCTACACAAAGCATTATGCGTATTTACATTATCTACATATCACCATTTTGTATTAAGGAGGAGTATTCTCAAATTATTGCTTACCTCATAGAGCCGTTTCACCTTCCAATGTATTCTGTCTTCCACCAGCATCCTTGTTATCTTTATTCTGGAATAAGTAAGGGTATTTAGACTTCACCTCCTCTTCTACTTCCCATGTCATTTCTTCCATATTTTTGTTCCTCCACAATACTTTGACGGAAGCTACATCTTTTGTTCTCAGCTTGCGGACTTGCCGATCTAATATCGCCACTAGCACTTCTTCATATGATAGGTCCTCTGTAACTTGTACATCTTTGATAGGGATGACTCGAGAAGGGTCTCCAATACATTTTCTCAACATAGATACATGGAATACCGGGTGAACAAATTCCAATTCGGATGGCAATTCTAACTCATAAGCAACCTGTCCAATCCGTCGAAGAATTTTATACGGCCCGATATACCTTGGACTCAGCTTACCTTTCTTCCCAAAACGCATAATACCCTTCATTGGTGAGATCCTCAGGAAAACCCAATCACCAACCTCAAACTCTAGATCACGATGTCGGACATCAGAATAAGATTTTTGCCTGCTTTGTGCCGTCCTCAATCGCTCCTGTATCACTTTCACCTTCTCAATAGCTTGGTGAATCAAATCTGGCCCATATAATTCTGTTTCACCGACTTCGAACCATCCAACTGGTGATCTACATCTCCTCCCGTATAGTGCCTCATATGGGGCCATTTTAATACTGGAATGGTAGCTATTGTTATAGGCGAATTCTATGAGTGGAAGATGATCATCCCAATTCCCCTTAAAATCTAGAACACATGCTCGTAGCATATCTTCCAGTGTCTGAATGGTACGTTCAGCCTGTCCTTCAGTCTGTGGATGAAATGCAGTGCTGAGATTTACTTGTGTGCCTAAACCCTTCTGGAAAGACCTCCAAAAGTTAGCCGTAAATTGAGCTCCTCGGTCTGATATAATAGATATGGGCACACCATGAAGCCTAACAATCTCCTTGATATACAACTTCGCATAATCTTCAGCCGTGTAAGTTGTCTTCACTGGCAGAAAATGGGCACATTTTGTAATTCGATCAATTATCACCCAGATGGAGTCAAACTTATGATAAGAGCGAGGTAATCCAATAATGAAGTCCATATTAATCACCTCCCACTTCCAGGTCGGAATCTCTATATTTTGAAGCAATCCACCGGGTTTCTGATGTTCTATCTTTACTTGTTGACAATTGGGACACTGGGCCACAAATTCTGCAATAGACTTCTTCATATTATCCCACCAATACTGCTCCTTGACATCATGATACATCTTTGTCGAGCCGGGATGGATGGAATATCAGGATTGATGAATCTCATTCATAATCTTCTCTCGCAACCCTGCCACATTAGGCACACACAATCGGCTCTGGTATCTCAGTGCCCCATCTTTTCCGATCCCAAAAGCCATACTTTTACACTGTTGAATGCTTTCTCTTAATCGTACTAAGATAGGATCTTCATATTGTCGTGCTTTTACCTCGGCTACCAAAGATGATTCTGATGTATTCTGTACAGTAACACCTCCGTCATCAGAGTCTAACAATCTGATTCTCATATTGGCTAGCTGATGAAGCTCTTTAATCAACCCCCATCTACCTGCCTCAATATGTACTAAGCTTCCCATTGATTTACGGCTGAGAGCATCTGCCACAACATTGGCTTTACCGGGATGATACAATATCTCGACGTCGTAGTCTTTCAATAATTCAAGCCACCTACGCTGCCTCAAATTCAACTCTTTCTGCTTGAAGATGTATTGTAAACTCTTGTGATCTGTGTAGATGTCAACATGGACGCCGTATAAGTAGTGCCTCCATATCTTCAAAGCATATATTACTGCAGCCAATTCCAAATCATGGGTTGGATAATTCTTTTCATGCTTCTTCAATTGTCTTGATGCATAAGCAATCACATTCCCACGCTGCATCAATACGCACCCCAAACCTATACCTGAGGCATCACAATATACCACATAATCTTCTGTTCCTTCAGGAAGAGTGAGCACTGGTGCAGATGTCAATCGATTCTTCAGCTCCTGAAAACTACGTTCACAAGTGTCATACCACTGGAATTTGGTAGCTTTTTGTGTTAACTTAGTCAATGGTGATGATATAGAGGAAAATCCTTCTACAAACCGCCTATAATATCCTGCTAGTTCTAGGAAGCTGCAGACTTCTGATGGTGTTGTAGGTCTCGGCCAATTCTTTACTGCATCGATCTTCTGAGTGTCGACACTAATACCCTCATCAGATATCACATGGCCAAGGAATGCTACTGAGTTCAACCAAAATTCACATTTGGAGAGCTTAGCATATAACTTACGATCCTGAAGCGTCTGTAATACTATCCGCAAGTGGCCCGCATGTTCCGCCTCTAAACGAGAATACACTAGAATGTCATCAATGAATACAATCACGAACACATCAAGATAGGTCCTGAATATAGTATTCATGAGATCCATAAAAGCTGCTGGGGCATTTGTTAGCCCGAACGACATCACTAAGAACTCAAAGTGCCCATATCTTGTCCGGAAGGCCGTCTTTGGAATATCCTTCTCCCTAACCCTCACCTGATGATACCCTGAACGTAAATCAATCTTAGAGAAATACTTGGCACCCTGGAGTTGGTCAAACAGGTCATCAATTCTTGGAAGTGGATACTTGTTCTTTATAGTAGACTTATTCAACTGTCGATAGTCGATACACATCCGTAACGACCCGTCTTTCTTCCACACGAATAGGACTGGTGCACCCCAAGGTGAAGTGCTACGCCTAATAAAGCCCTTTTCTAGCAAGTCCTTCAACTGCACCTTCAACTCTTGCAACTCTGCCGGGGCCATTCTGTATGGAGGAATAGAAATCGGTTGAGTGTCAGGCAACACATCAATGCTAAACTCAATCTCCCTTTCAGGAGGAAGGCCTGGGAGTTCATCTGGGAAAACATCTGGGAATTCGTTGACCACAGGGATTGATTGTAAAGTAGGCGGTTTCGCCTCCGCATCCCTAACGCGAACGAGATGATAAATGTAACCTTTTGAGATCATTTTCCTTGCCTTAAGATAGGAAATAAACCTACCTTTCGGTGTAGCAATGTTCCCTTTCCATTCAATGACGGGTTCACCCGGAAATTGGAACCTAACCATCTTCGTACGACAGTCAACATTTGCATAGCATGAGGCCAACCAGTCCATTCCCATTATCACATCAAAATCAACCATTTCTAACTCAAATAAATTTGCCGAGGTTTGATGACTACAAATCATCACAGTGCAACCTCTATATACCCTTCTAGCAATCACAGAATCTCCTATCGGAGTAGATACCGCGAGGGGTTTACTTATCAATTCAGGTTCAATGCCAAACTTATTAGCCACAAAGGGTGTAACATATGATAATGTAGATCCCGGATCAATCAGCGCATATACATCATAAGAAAACACAGATATAATACCTGTAACAACATCTAGAGACGACTCGAGATCCTGTCGACCTACTAGAGCATAGGTTCGATTTTGAGCACCACTCGAACTCGGCACTGCACCCCTACCCCTACCACGACCTGTCGACTGCTGAAAACCCCGTGCTAGAGGTCGAACTGATGAGGAAGAACCAGACACAGATCCAGTCGGCTGAGCCATACCATCACCTCCTCTATTAGGACAATCCCGCATCATATGGCCAGGCTGCCCGCACGAATAGCATGCATCAGAACCTCGACGACATAGTCCAAAGTGGGCCTTTCCGCACTGATCACAATGTGGTGTTGGGGGTCTCATCTGACTAGTATCCCTGTGATGTTGCGAGCCAGATGCCCGCGAACTCTGACCTGAACCAGAATAGGATCGATCATATCGAGGCCTCTGAAACTGTGGAGGAGCACTAGCTACAGGTGGCACCGAACTCCTCGAAAACTGTGGCCTGATGCTGCCTCTGAAGTCATCAGAATACCCTGCAAATCTCGCCCTCTTATGCTGGCCCCTATCCTGCTCCCTAACTGCCCTCTGCTGGCGCTTACGATCCTCTAGGGTCTGGGCATAAGCTTGAATACGGGAAATATCCATGACCTCCACCAAGGAGGCTGTCGTACACTCATTTATCAGATGTGGTCCCAACCCATTCACGAACATATGCACCCTATCACTCATCTCGGCCACCATATGGGGAGCATACCTTGCCAAAGAATCAAACTGCATACTGTACTCTCGCACACTCATATTACCTTGTCTAAGGTTCAAGAACTTATCAGCTCTAGCTCGTCGTATCTCAACTGGCAAGTAGTGACGAAGAAAGGCCTCAGAAAATTCCTTCCACACAGCTGGAGGAGGGTTCGGACCCCTAGATCTCTCCCAACTATCATACCAGAGAACCGCTAAATCCCGCAGCCGATAAGAAGCCAACTCTACTGCCTCTGCATCACTAACATGCATAACCCGAAGTGTACGATGAACCTGGTCAATAAAAGTCTGTGGGTCCTCCTTCGGGTCTGATCCGGTAAACACTGGAGGGTCTAAGTTAATAAAATCACGAACTCTTGTACTAACTGGTTTCTCAGCAGTATTCTGCCTCTGAGCCTGAGCAGCTACCAAGCTAGTCAATAACTGCAAAGCACTCCGCATATCCTGGTCTGGAGTGCCAGACGGAGGAACTGGAGGCGCTGGGTGCCTTCTAATATCCTCTGGAGGAGATGGAGTAGATGAGGTATGAGAGGGCATCTCACTTTGAGCCTCACTTTGTCCTGCTCTGACTTGGGGAACCTGACTGGTACCCTCTCCCGCTGCTGTATCAAGCCATCTACTAATCGTTTGCTTCCTAGTCGAAGGCATCACTGAAAAAAAACAAGGTGAATATTAGAGACGAACACTTACGACTCAACTCTACGCACGATCTAGATTCAGGAAGAAGGTAACAACCCTAGATGTCATGTAGCCTCCTGATTATAAATGTGGCGCGCTACACATCCATAATCAAGACTCTACTAGACACGGCTCATAGACAACCCCTAGGATAGACTTGCTCTGATACCAAGTTTGTCACGACCCAAACTGAAGGGCCATGACTAGCACCCGACCACACTTGCCGAGCACCAACGTACATTTCATCTAACCTTCATTATTATCTTTTAAGGCTGACGAGATCAATATAAATGGTAGACCTAGATCATGGACAACCAATAATAAAATATGACGGCATGAACATACATAGCAGGGGATGACCAGACAATCAAGAAACTACGTATAAGGTATGAGCTACCACGCTACTATGAAAGACTATACAACAAAAACTAGCCGACAAGGCATACCAAACTATACATGAGCCGACACCTGTCTATGAGCCTCTAAAAGAACATAAGTGTTGCAACATAGCCGGAACAGGGCCCCGACATACCCATAATGTCTATAACAAAAATTGCATACCAAGACCAAGGCAAGTCCGGAGAAGGGATCTCGCCAATCACCGCTGAACTAGACAGTCTACTGTGGTGGGGGAGCTGCACCTGCCTGTCTATCAGGACCTGCAGCACGACATGCAGCGTCCACAAATAAAGGGCGTCAGTACGAATAAAGTACTGAGTATGTAAGGCAAGGAACCATAAATACGATCAGTAATGTAAGCAAGGATAGAGAATATACAACCTGTAACATCTTAGTACCTCTGAGGGCTACTTACATAAAATGCATGATACATATGTATAAATACATAAACCTTTAAAGCATTCGCCTCTGTGGGCATCATCATCATCATATCGTACCCGGCCATAATAGGCTCGGTAGAATCGTACCCGGCCACGTGGAGCTCGGTAAAACCCAACTGATCAATGGTTGCACAATAGGTGCCGTACCCGGCCAACTATAGCGTGGCTCGGTAGAGTAAAATAGATACATATATATAATGCATGCTCGACTCATGGAATCACATTCTAAACCTTTCGGAGTGACGTAAGGTCGGTATCCTCTATACACGTTATTAGGACTAACTCTTCACTATGAACCTTATAAGATTTAGGAAGTACGAACAACATTGATAACATAAGAATAAGAGAAGTAACATTAACATCAATCGTTCCATAAGAGGGAAAACAATGTAAGTACTGCTAGCTTCTAAGAGTAGAGTATCTTGGAAGCTCGTTCATTACATTATATACAATCGGAGTCGTGCAAAAGAAGGAAAGGGATAGCCTCACATACCTTGTATATACTGCCCCAATCTCAAGCTATGCAATTGTCAAAACTCCTTAGTCTACAATAAGAGAAACGATACTATCGTTATCATTTAAGCGTCATAACTATTATGTATCGACCACAACCTATTTTACGATGAAACGGACAGCACCTCCCCTATATATATGACCTCACACCATTCAAAACAGTCACCAAACATCCCAAACAACATCAATAATAAACATATTGAGCATCCCAAAATAGTCCACACACAGCCTTATCACTCCATACATACGATGACCACCGTAGTCGTGTCAAACAACCTGGAAATGTTACGGATAACTATCAGCCCATAACCCTACATATATATGGTGTTTATCCACACCCTTACTCCTCCAAAACTCCACAAGATAGTAGTAAAATATGCAGCCCAACAACAACGCAAAACAGTCCACAAAACAATAACATTACTACCAAGCCTTTCGATATATATCTCACAAGTTCTAGCTTCAATGGCTTAGCCGCAACTTGGATAATCTTAAATACATATAGATTAAGAGGTTACTTACCTTTATACAGAAAGAACAACTCCAATTTGACCTTAAATTTCCATGAAATATCCCTCCAATGCTGCCACAACAACAAAAAAGCGAAACTAGCGATCAATTAGTGTTTTTCGGCACTAGAATCACTTTAGAAGGCTTGAAATCACCTAGGATTGATATTAAGAACATGAGGGAGTATTTACAGAACATAAACCCTTTAAAACAACCTACCACACGAGCTGGAACAACACAAAAATGAGCAACAACAAGAAGAACAAGAGACTTACTAGCGCCACAGAATTCCCGACACTTGATTTGTGTTGTTTGCCCCTTTTTTGGGTCTTGAATCTTGAGAGAACCTTGAGAGGATGTTCCTAGGGTTCTAAGGTCTGAAAATAGTGAAAAGAAATGACTTAAAACGGGTTGGAGGCATCCTATATAGGTCCAAATATCTTAAACCGACTTAGTGGGACCCATAGAGAGGTGCTTGGCGCAGTCTCGCGAAAATGCGAATATCTCTCTACTCCGAGATCGTATCGATGAACGGTTTAATGCGTTGGAGACTAGACTCCTAGATCTTTAATTTTGTTGGTAGATAACCCCGTAATTCCTTGTAAATTATGAGAAAAGATTAGAAACATTTGACCTAATGTTCAAGTAAAATTATGAACCTAAGTTGCGACAACTTTTGTCGACTTTTGTTTCATAACTCGTTTGACGTCAAGACTTATGATACGGATATTATATGATTAAAATACCTTCATAAATAACCTCTTGAGTGTATTAAGCACCGCTAGATTACCTGAAAATTCGAGTTACAACATCCTTGATTCGTTTAACTTCTAATACTGGTTAATCACCCTTATACACTCTTGTATCACTTAAGACCAATAGGATTGACTTCTTATCATCTCAAAGATAATTCCTTCTTGGATTTATGTTAACTAATATATGACATGAACTAACACATGTGGATATGGGTTGTAACACCTAGGACCCCTTTCCCTTATTTCTTTATTTCTTTTATCATTCCAACTTCTTCTTTTAAAAAAAATCAGCTTTCTTTGCTCTTCCAAACTTTGTTTATTTGCAAACCATTATATGAAACCCCCTATTATTTGAGTCCTATTTGTCTGCATGTTAATTGCACCCCAAATTCACAATAATTGTCTGGTCGGGAACCATACTAGTGGATTCTGAGGCGTGCCTAACATCTTCCCCTTGGAATAATTTCAAGCCCTTACCCTAATCTCTGGTTATTCAAAATCAAACTCTTTTGGTGTCCTAATGCACCCTAATCATTAGGTGGCGACTCTTCAAATGCAAACCGAATTCCCAAAAGGAATGAGTTGTCCCTCCAAATGTCATAAACTCAATTTCTCTAGAAAAAGGGAGCGCGACAGCGTGGCGACTCTGCTGGGGATTTTTAGGCTTTTACCATTTCAAACTATTATTGTGAATTTATGCTTCTTTATACGCAATTATCTGTTTATTTCTTTCAAGCATTCAATTTTCTTTTCGATTGCAAAGCTGACTTGTCTTTTTATTTCTTTCCTTTATTACTTTCCTTTACTACCGCTATAAATTATGAAAAAACTGTTGTATTTACTACTTTCCTAACGTGCAAATACGTGACAACCTGCTTTAATTGTTGCATAATCATGCTCAACATCATATTCCACTCGTGCCAAACAAAATACCATAGCAACACTTATAATGAGTGGTTGCGCTCTTCCGATATTATCACCCCTAAATTCGGAAAAGGTGTATTTGCGGTAAAATCAGTCGATCAATGGTGTAGTCGATGGTTCCGTGCCTTTCCCCTTTGAGTTGTCCGCTTAAGGGTACCAATCTAAAACCCCATAGAAACCTTACTCTGTTCAACTGTGCATGCATCATGGTCAAACCTAGCAGAGTTAGTTATGTTGTCCGCATAATGACTCTTTAAGATAGCATTGTCCAAAGTCCACTAGGTTTCTTTAAAACCAAATGGACATCATCACATTTTGTGCATTTATTTGGGGAACTAAATGCGTTTATGCTAATTGTTAATATTAAATAGCCAAGTCTGGTGGGGGTAAGGGCCTAACCCTTTTGTCTTGCAGAAATATGAGGCACAAAGTCCCCAGATTTGGCATGGTCACCAACATCCACCCAAAATTGCTAAGCTGGTGGGAGGATCTTCACTCTAGTGATCAAACCCTTGTCCGTAAATATCTGGGCAACCTAACTTCTCTCTTGGAAATCCAACCCGACAATAAGATCATAGAAGTTGCCACTTTATACTGGGATTGTGAGAGGTCCATGTTTCACTTCGGGGGCATTGAAATGACACCCTTGCTAGAAGAAATAGGAGGATTGGACGGTATACCATGGGAAACACCGAGATTGTTAATGCCTGAGAACCACAAGGTCAGGGGTTTTCTCAAAATGATGGGTCTGAAGAAGAATCCAGAACTGACATATTTGAAGGAACCTTATATCTCCTTCGACTATTTGTATGAGAGATACAATCACAACAAGTCCTACCGTACCTATCCTGACGAATTTGCCATCACATCATTAGGGCATATTCACCGAAGGGTCTTTGTATTTATGTCTTGTTTCCTAGGGTTGATAGTGTTTCCCATGAAGAAAGCAAGGATCCATACCAGGCTGGTTATGGTAACTAAAACTCTGATGGAGGGCATTAGTGGGCAACCTTTCAGCATTGTGCCCATGATTATTGTGGAGATATACCGAGCCTTGGAGAAGTGTCAATGAGGAGCCAAACACTTCGAGGGCTGCAATTTGCTACTTCAGCTCTGGCTCATGGAGCATCTCCAAAGGGGTGAATACCAACAGGAAATTCAGCGAAGAGACTGGGATGATCATATCGCTTTCTATCATCTGAAGCGAATGAACTATATGCCTAACATGATCGCCTAGAAGATGCCAGAGGATGGGTAGAGTTATTTGATAACCTTACCGAGGACGGGGTACAATGGATGTTCGAATAGTTCCCTACTGAGGAGTTCATCGCCCGATCCAGGGATGCGCTGTTTCTGATATTAATCGGTCTGAGAGGAACCTACCCTTATGTCCCTCTCCGATTTATGAGACAGGCTGGTAGGAAGTAGGTTATACCAAGGGTCGACAAGATGAGTCACTTCCGGGCTGACTTCCAAGCTGATGACAATCCTTATAAGTGCCAAGCTCAACATATGTGGCATTGCAATATCATCATGGGAAGAGATACTATCGATCCATACAGATACCACGCTGGTTGCGCTCCCTACTATTCAGGCTGGTTAGAATCTAATCACGATGGCCTAGGCCAGCCAGGACTTGCTAGGGGCCACAAGATTACAGATGAAAGGGCCGAAGCACAGGTCAAATACAATCAACTGCGCAAGAGGATCCGGGAATGTGAAAGAGAGCATCGTGAGCTACAAAAAGCAAACCAAAAGTTGATCGAGGAGTGGAAAGACATGGATGTCAGTGCCAACAAGCGACTGGGGTACTTGGAGTCGGGGCATAGTAGAGCTGGAAAGAAAATTTCTCAAAAGAATCGAGGATTGCTAAAATGCTGAGGGAAATGAGGGCGGACATCTAGCCAGAGCCTACCTATTGCTGGGACTTCGCGAGTTGGGAAAGTTTTTCGATGGAGCCAAAGATGCCGAGTCTAGGGAAGGTCCTTCTGGGATCAAGTAGATAGGAATTTACTTTTTCTTTTTATGAATGTAATAAGGCCAACGACCACTAGTGATAATTTATTTCCTTTTATTTAGTGTCGATTTCGGATTCATCTACTTTTTATCAATAAAATGAGGCATTTAGCATTCTAAGTTCTCCAAATCAACTTGTCGCTAGGCCTACCTCAGGCACAAAGAGGTTCCCAAATAGGACACGATTTACATTTTTGCACTATGTGTTTAAATATCGCAATATTTTCTTATAATCCTCACTAACTTGTTACCTTTTTGTTTTTACTTTTTGTTTATTTATTCCCCTTCCCCAAAGGTTAGTTCGTGCACTCTGGCAACATCATCTTATTCCACGAGATCCAGGGGCCCTCCACCCATTCCTCCTCTTAGTCTTGTCAAAACCAAGAATAAAGGGAAGATGGAAGATTTGAACAACGCCAGAAAGGAGAACTCAACTGAATGGGTAGAGGTCACTCACGATCATGGTACTCAGGTTTCCAAAGAAAATGCATCCCAACTCGAACAAAGCCTGCTGAAATTCCAAGAAAAACTTGATCAGGTTCGGAATCTGGCAAATCTATCATTTTCCCTAACCACTCCAGATGTCAATTTCCCAAATGCTCAGAACCCCACACATCCACAAAATATCCCGAAGCCACAAAACCATCCCGCTCCTCACCACCACTATAACACCTGCCATACTTCCAACAATACCCCACTGCTCATCCCGGAACCCCAACACTCCACAAATGACCACTTCCATACCCATCATAACACCCCCATCTGCGTGGAGACCATGCCACACTCCACCCTACCCATCTCAAGCACACCTGAGTTTAATGATAAAGACTGGCTCATCAGGAACTTGGCTGAAGAACTTAAGAAACTGACTAGCCGAATTCAAGGCGTCGAAGGATGTAAGGGAATTGAGATTCTAACTATGAAGATCTCTGCATACAACCAGATGTTGTGCTGCCGGAGGGGTACAAACCTCCAAAGTTTGAGATATTTGATGGTACAGGTGATCCGAGGGTCCATTTGAGAACATACTGTGACAAGCTAGTCGGAGTAGGGAAAGACGAAAGGATCCGTATGAAGCTTTTTATGAGGAGTCTGAAAGGAGATGCTCTGTCTTGGTACATTAGCCAAGACCTAAATAAATGGTCAAACTAGGTGAGTATGGCATCCGATTTCACGGACAGGTTCAGGTTCAACACAGAAAATGCGCCAGATGTGTTCTACATTCAGAACCTAAAGAAGCCCACAGAAACATTCCGGGAGTATGCTACTCGCTGGAGATCCGAAGCTGCTAAAGTTAGACCTGCCTTAGAGTAAGAACAGATGAACAAATTCTTCGTCCGGGCTCAGGACCCGTAGTATTACGAGCGGCTAATGTTGATTGAAAGCCATTAAATTTCTGACATCATCAAGCTGGGTGAGAGGAGCGAAGAGGGCATCAAAAGCGGTATGGTCACGAACTTTGAGGCCTTGCAATCTACAAAAAGGCCTTACAGTCTGGTGGTGGTCCAAGAAAAGGGACGTAGGGGTCGTAATGGTTGTATAGAGAACCAAATCTCCCATAAAATACCAAACCTATCTAATGCATCCACTCACATATCAACCTACACCAAATTACAAAACACCCTCACCCTCTTACCAAACTCTACCACCCACATATCAATAACCTCCAGCTCCCACATATCAGCCTACTTCACCCAGATACTCCTAACCGGCACATGTTTACCAAGCCTACAATGCTCAACCATCCCACTATCAATCACCCCCTACACGCCAAAACTTCCCTAGACCTCGACCAAATTTTGACTGCAGACCTCCTAAACAGTATACAGCCATTACCGAACCCATTGACCAGTTATACGAGAGACTCAAAGCCGCTGGTTATGTCACCCCTATCCCTGCCATAACCCTTGAGAACCCTTCTCAATGGGTCAATCCAAACAAATCCTGTGCATATCATTCTAGCATGAAGGGACATACCATCAACGAATGTCGTTCTCTGAAAGACAAGATCCAGGCTCTGATTGACAACAAAATTATTGTGACAAAGGAACCTGCTCCAAATGTCCGCAATGACCCTCTGCTAGATCATAAGGGTGGAGGCATTCACATGATCGAATAGAGGATGATTGGGGTCCCGAGGGGTCGATTGGGTTTATCACAGAAGGTGATGATCCAAAGAAACCGATAGTTACTCTTAATCCAATCATAGTACAGATTTATCCATTTGGGGATGCTGAGGTAAACATGTCTATGCCACTTGAGTTCGAAGCAACTGCAAATACACCAACACCAATTGAGGTCGAATTCGTGACTCCAGCAAATGCACCTCCACCATTTGAAGTTGCAGTTTTACCTCCCAAAGCACATGCTCCGTTCGGAGTGAAAATGTCCACGCTGATCCCAGTGGAGATGTCGGCCGTAACACCATTCCATAACAAGGCTATACCATGGGACTATACAGCTGAGATAAGGAGGAAAGGCAAGGTTAGGTTCGAGGAAACTGTTGTCGCACAGGGTATGACGAGGACTGGCAGGGTCTATACCCCGGAACACTTAGCTCAGTCAAGAAAGCAGGCCTCCAATCGGTCGCCATCATTGAGATATGTCCAGACGATCTTTGGAGAAAGATACAGGCCAAAGAATACTCGATCATCGACCAGTTGAACAAAACACCGACGCAAATCTCCATACTTGATTTGCTACAAAATTTTGAGGCACACAAGAATGCTTTGTTGAGGGTGCTAAGTGAAGAATACGTGCCAAGAAATATTACTGGCAGAAAAATAGCTAACATGGTCGGACAGGTATTGGAGAGTCACAAAATTACTTTGCACGAGGATGAGCTACCGCCTGAAGGGTTGGGGCACAACAAAGCATTGCACATCACTGTGTAATGAGAGGATTACTTTATCACCAGGATCCTAATTGATGGGGGTTCCAACCTCAACATTTGTCCGCTGGTAACGCTCAAGAAGTTGGGTAAGGGACTGCACGAGATAAAGGATGGAGCCATCAACGTGAAAGCCTTCGACGGTTCCCAGAGGTCCACTATTGGGGAAATTAGTCTGTGTTTGCAAATGGGGCCAACTTGGTTTGATATCGATTTCAAAGTGATAAACGTGTCGGCATCTTACAATCTACTATTGGGAAGGCCATGGATCCATGCTGCTAAGGCTGTAGCATCAACACTGCATCAAGCAGTAAGATTTGAATGGAACCACCAAGAAGTGATCATTCACGGCGACGATAGCAACCCTATATACAGTCGCCATACCATTCCATCAATCGAAGGGAGAAAGAAGCTGGGAGAGATACTTACCATCACATCAAGCGGGTAAATGCTGTTGACAAAAACAAAATGGTGGGATAATAAGATCGAGAGTATACTGAATTGGAATGGGTACGAACTTGGCAAGGGACTCGGAAAGAATCTCTAAGGAATCGCTAAGCCTATAAAACTCAAGACACATGGAACCACTTTCGGTCGGGGATATGAGTACACCTGGGAGGAATTCAACAACTAGTCGCCACCATGGCGTGGTCCTTACTATCTGCTGGAGCAGCCTATACCACATTTGGAGCGGACTTTCCAACTGACCGATATTATTTATGGGCCAGAAGAAGAGGAAGCATTGGCAGCGGTGAAGAATTTGTTCTTAGAAGATAGTGATATAGACTGCTGTGTCGTTCTCGAGGAGGAGGGGGAAGGCCCTTCCATACAAGCCATAAGCAGAGTGGACTGCCTTAATAACTGGACCATCAGGACAACTAGAGCCCAACGAGCCTCGGGGTAGCAAGGCTAAAACAAGCACTGTTTTGATTTACTAAAAGATTGTTATTTTTTTCTCTCGCATGTTTTCAATTCCCGCAATAAGATCTTCAGTGTTCAAAATAATTATGCAATTTATCAAAGCATTCTGACTTTTCTTATGAATCAACACTTATTACTATTATTTTCTCTGATTACTTTACTTATACAACATTACTATTACTTATCTTGATGAACCAATGACTGTGACATGCAACAAGACAACGCAACAAACAGACACAGATTCAGAGGACGATGAAATAAAAGAAGAGGTTGTTAAGGAAGTTAAGAATTTTGAGAACAGACCTAAGTCCAACCTGGAAGAGACCGAGATTGTTAACCTGGAAGATGCAGAGAACGTCAAAGAAATGAGAATCAGCGTCCACGTATCGCCACCAGAAAAGAAGGAATACACAAAATTTCTAAGGGAATATGAAGACATATTCGCTTGGTCGTATGATGACATGACTTGTCTAAGTACATCTATTGTGGCTCACAAACTGCCAACCGATCCAACATGTTCGTGGGTAAAGCAAAAGCTCAAAAAGTTTAAGCCTGACATGAGTCTGAAAATCAAGGAAGAAGTCACTAAGCAAGTCAAAGCCAAGGTTCTCAGGGTAGTAGAATATCCAACATGGTTAGCCAACATTGTGCCAGTACTAAATAAGGACGGAAAGGTCAGAGTTTGTGTCGACTTCTAGGATCTCAATTGGGTTCAGTCCGAAAGACGACTTCCCCTTGCCAAATGTACACATCCTGATCGACAATTGTGCCAAGCATGAATTGCAGTTATTTGTGGATTGTTTCGCTATATATCATCAGATCTGGATGGATGAAGAAGATGCTGAGAAAATAGCTTTCATTATGCCGTGGGGAATTTACTGTTACAAGATGATGTCGTTTGGGTTAAAGAATGCAGGGGCCACCTACATGAGGGCCATGACTACCATTTTCCATGATATGATACACAAGGAGATAGAGGTGTACGTAGATGATGTTATTATCAAGTCCAAGAAATCCACTGATCACATGGAAGATTTGAGGAAGTTTTTCAATAGATTGCAAAGGTACAACCTAAAACTGAATCCCGCAAAATGTGCATTTGGGGTTCCTACCAGAAAACTACTTGGGTTTATTGTGAGTCTCCGAGGAATAGAACTAGATCCATCAAAGGTCAAAGCTATTCAAGAATTGCCGCCGCCAAAAAATAAGAAGGACGTGATGAGTTTCTTGGGGAGACTCAATTACTTCAGCCGGTTCATAGCACAGTCTACAGTTATCTGTGAGTCAATCTTTAAGATGTTAAAGAAAGATGCCGCTACCAAATAGACTGATGACTTCTAAAAAGCTTTCGACATAATCAAGTAATACGTGTCAACACCACCCTTCTTGGTCCCGCCCGAGCCAGGTAGACCTCTATTACTCTACCTTGCAGTATTGGATGGAGCTTTCGATTGCGTTTTGGGGCAGCCTGATGAAACAGGGAGGAATGAGCAGGCCATTTATTATCTCAGTAAGAAGTTTACCCCGTATGATTCCCGATATTCTCTATTAGAACGCACCTGCTGTGCTTTGACTTGGGTAGTTCAGAAGCTGAGGCACTACTTCTGTGCCTATACTACATATCTCATATCAAGGATGGATCCTTTAAAGTACATCTTCCAGAAGCCCATGCCCACTGGCAAGCTAGCCAATTGGTAAATCATGTTGAGTGAGTTCGACATTGTCTACGTGACTCAGAAAGCAATCAAGGGTTAGGCATTGGTAGATCACCTTGCTGAAAATCCCGTAGATGGAGAATACGAACCCCTAAAAACGTATTTTCCCGACGAAGAGGTGTCATTCATAGGAGAAGACATTGCGGAATCCTATGATGGTTGGAGATTATTTTTTGATTGAGCAGCAAATTTCAAAGGAGTTGGCATAGGGAGCAGTCCTGGTATCAGATACCAGTCAGCATTATCCGGTGACCGCCAAACACAGGTTCCCGTGCACCAACAATATGGCCGAGTATGAAGCCTGCATCTTAGGGCTCAAAATGGCTATTGACATGAACATTCAAGAGTTGCTAGTGATCGGAGATTAGGACCTATTTATACATCAAGTCCAAGAAGAATGGGAAACCAAGAACTCCAAGATACTCCCGTATCTGCATTATGTACAGGAATTGAGAAAGAGATTCATAAAGACAGAATTCCAACATGTTCCTAGGGTCTAGAATGAATTCGCCGATGCATTCGCTACCCTATCATCCATGATACAACATCCAAACAAGAACTTCATTGATCCCATTCCGATAAAGATCCATGATCAGCCAACTTATTGTGCTCATGTTGAGGAAGAAGCATATGGAAAACCTTGGTTTCATGATATCAAGGAATATTTGACGAAAGGAGAATACCCAGAACTTGCAAATCCTACTTAGAAATGCACCATTCGGAGGTTGTCCAACAATTTCTTTCATAGCAGAGGGATCCTATATAGGAGGACTCCTGATTTGGGGTTACTAAGGTGTGTCTACGTAAAGGAAGCATCCAGGCTACTAGAGGAAATTCACGTAGGGACCTGTGGTCCGCGTATGAATGGCTTCGTCTAGCAAAGAAGATACTCCGAGCTGGTTACTTTTGGATGACTATGAAAACGGACTGCACCCAGTATGTCCGGAAATGCCACCGCTGCGAAATACGCGCAGACATGATAAGGGTACCTCCAAATGAGCTTAGTGCAACGAGCTCATTATGGCCCTTCGCCGCTTGGGGAATGGATGTTATCGGACCAATCGAACCTATCGCTTCCAAAGGGAACAAGTTTATCCTAGTAGAAATTGACTATTTCACCAAATGGGTTGAAGTAGCATCTTACAGAGCAGTAACTAAGAAAGTCATGGCAGACTTTGTTCGCGACCGCATCGTTTGTCGATTCGGGATTCCAAAGTCAATCATCACTGATAATGGTTCCAACCTCAATAGTGACTTGATGAAAGCCATGTGTGAAACCTTCAAGATCAGACACAAGAATTCTACAACCTATAGACCTCAGATAAATGGAGTAGTAGAAGCCACCAATAAGAATATCAAGAAGATATTAAGGAAAATGATAGAGAAGCATAAACAGTGGCATGAGAAGTTATCATTTTCTTTACTAGGATATCGAACCACAGTCCACACATTAACCGGGGCAACCCCCTATATGCTGGCTTACGGTACATAGGCAGTCATTCCCGCCGAAGTGGAAATTCCCTCCATAAGGATCATACAGGAAGCTGAGCTCGATGATGCAGAGTGGGTGAAGTTACGAGCAGCTGGCTCTTATCAATGGAAAGAGAATAAATGCAGTTTGCCATGGTCAACTTTATCAGAATAAAATGTCCAGAGCCTTTAACAAAAGAGTCAAGCCGAGACAGTTCACACCGGGGCAGCTAGTGTTAAAGAAAAATTTTCTGCATCAAGATGAAGCCAAGGGGAAATTCTCTCCCAATTGGCAGAGTCCATACATGGTTCACCGGGTTCTGACAGGAGGAGCCCTCATACTCGCAGAAATGGACGGAGAAGTCTGGCTGAAGCTGATCAATTTAGATGCAGTCAAGCGTTACTATGCTTTCCTCATATGATGTAATTTAAACTATGCCTGAACTGATTCCCATTTAATAGGGGATACGTAGGCAGCCCTATGGATTCGGTCACAATTCAATAAAACTTTTATTTCCCCCCGCAATTGGAAACTGAGGCAGAATTTTGAGGAGGACCCTCAAAATTCCGAAGTTAATTTCAGCCAATCATCGCTAGCAGCAGTCGAAAACATCAATCCATTAAACTGGGGCAGAATTTTGAGGAGGACCCTCAAAATTCCGTAACAAGAAGGGTTGCAATGTCTTGAACCATGTCGCAGTCGTTGGTTCATCTAAAGAAAACTATTCTTAATTGTGTATTTATGTATGCCTTTACTAAATCATGCATGTTTATTGCCAAAATCTCCTTGTTTAGCAATGATACCCCAATGGTACGTACAGTATCACCAGATCAAAGCCGAGCAGGTCAAGCAAAGCCAGCGGGGATACGAACTAACTTCCCCCTTTACAAAACTCACGATTTTTCTTTGGATGTAGGAACTTGAGTTGCAAAATCATCAAATATACTATACACTCATGAGACTCACATTGCTCAGAAATACAACTCTCAGAATCATTGCACTTACTCACAGCTGCTATCCGCACGCAGTGTCCCAAGAAGACATAGTATCCCCAGTAGTCGCAATATCACAATCTGCTATCAGCTAAGAAAATTCTATTATCATTTGCCCTTTTACTTCTTGCATAAGGCTACCATTCTGCCTTCCGAGGTTAAGCTCTTCCTCCATCCGCATTTCTTGCATTGCATAAGGCTACCATTCAGCCTTCCGAGACTAAGCTCAGTTTCCATCTGCATTCTTGCATTGCATAAGGCTACTATTCTTCCTTCCGAGACTAAGCTCTATCTCCATCTGCATTCTTGCATTGGATAAGGCTGCCATTCTGCCTTTCGAGGTTAAGCTCTACTTCTGTATGCATTTCTTGCATTGCATAAAGCTACCATTCTACCTTCTAAGGTTAAGCTATACCTCCATCTGCATTTCTGCATTGCATAAGGCTACCATTCTGCCTTTCGAGCTTAAGCTCTACCTCCATTTGCATTGGCTGAAAGATCACCACCTTATTTACATTCGCATCGGCTGAAAGATCGCCACCTTATTTGCATTTGCATCGGCAGAAAGATCGCCACCTTATTTACATTTGCATTGGCTGAAAGATCGCCAACACTTACGTTTGTATCGGCTGAAAGATTGCCACCTTATTTACATGTGCACGTCTGAAAGATCGCCACCTTATTTACATTTGCATTGGCCGAAAGATCGCCACCTACTGCATTGCATAGGCTAAAAGATCGCCAGACACTGCATCTCATGGGCTGAAAGATCACCAAATTATCCGAAGGCATCATTGTTCAGAGGCACCATTCTCATAGCCCGAGAACACCATTTTATGCCTGAGGACCCCTTTTATCTTTTGCATATCATTATTCAAAGGCATCATAGTTCAAAGGCATCATTCTCATAGACTGAGAGCATCATTTCATGGCCTGTGAATCCTTTATTATACTCTTCATGGCCCAGGACGTCATGGTCTAAGGACGTCATCCTAACCGTCCAAAGACAACTTTCATGGTCCAACGGGAATTTGCATCATATTTAAATTTACGCACAATATATGCTTGTATCGCTTACTTGCAGGTAAACCAGCGAGCAACGCCCGTCTCGTCTGGAGCGATCCTGCTCCATTTCCCGTAGCCCTGTCAGGTTTCAAACCATTCACCCCAACCTGAATATGGTGTCCATTCTTGAAAAGTCTCCCTCGGTATATTCTGCCGATGAATCCCAAACTACATACGGCCTGATTCCTATAAAAGCAGGGACATGTAGGTAGATCAGAAATTAGATTACAACCTAAGTCTCATCGAACCATTTTGTTCGGTCAAAATTGACCATCATATCTTTACCCGACAACTCTTTCATCCTTCCCAAGTAAAGAGGGGCAGCTGTTGATACCCAATTTTTCCATGTATATTTTTAATATGCAAAATACTCTCAAAATAGCATGTATGTGCATATATAAGTATGTCCCAAGGTTTTATTATTTTTCTCTTAATTTTAAAAGATTTGTAAATCATTTTATTGCCCTATTTAATCAAGAAAAACCCAGTAATTATCCACAAAATTATCATTTTGGGTGATTCATTTATTGTATTCTCATATTTATATTAAAATATATCTAGCATAATTTTTGCATATTTTTACAAATTTATTTAGTATTTTTAAAGCTAAATTGCATATAATTGCAATATTGGCCTCTTTCAAGATTTAATTGTAATTATATTTATAAAATCGACTCCAGTATTTTTAATTTGATAATTGTGTATTGTTGATCATTTTAGTACCTTTAATTTATTTTCAGAAATTATTTCACTATTTTTTATAAAATAAATAAGGGAAAATGGCTATTTAAATGTTAGCCCATTTGCATTTCAATTTTAGCCAGATTTGACACCCTAACTAAACCCAATTTCAAATCCAATTACCCAGACCCGACCCACGACCCTTTAAAATAACCCGCCCGGATTCCCCTTCAATCCAGGCCGTTGATCAAAATGATCAACGGCCACCCTTAACCCCTTCCTTTTTTAACCCGACCTAACTCCTAAACCTAATCATTTCCCTTCTGTAGTCGCCATTTAATCCCCCCCCCCCCTTTTTTGTAGTTCTCTCTCAAGCTCCCTCCAAACCCTAGCCGCCTCCCTCCGCTTCCACCCTAAAATCACCAAAATCCATGGCTTCCAAGGCCACTGAAGTCCTATATCGGCCTCCTATAACTCCTGCACGGCTGGTTACTATAGTTTCAAGGCCTGACCTTGAAGAATCTTGGCCCAGACTTTGTTTGATTTGAGTTTTATGGCTGTCTCCAACCTTGCTCCGGCCAGCCATGGCTATTCGAGCCTGATCTCGACTTCTCCTACTTAGATCAATGACATTCCAAGCCTTTATCACCATCTAGGTTCTTCTAAAACCCTAACTTTTGAGGTTCTTCTGATTTCTTTAGATTTGTTCTAGATCCATGTTTTCCCGAAACTTTCAAACACTTTCTCAAAGTTTCTTTCAAAACCTTTATCTTTTCCGATTTAGGGTTTTGGCAAGATATTTAGCAGTCTCTCTGATCTTTAGCATGTTTAACTGTGTTTCTTATGTTGTTCTTCTACTATGTTTCTTATGTTGATTCTTCTACTATGTTTTAAAATTTTAAGTTCTTTCTTAGGGTTTCTGATTTTATTTTCTTTGTTGATATTTTTGCCTGATTCTCTTGTTTTTCACTTCTACACTCGATTGATGGCAAAAACCCTAAGATTTGGGGTTCATTGGAGCTCTGATATTATTTGCTATGTGATTTGTTTGCTCCTCATCTCCGAAATTGTTTGGTTTCAAAACCCTAATTTCTTTGTACCTATTTGAGTTTCTGAAGTTGTTTCATCTGTTGCTCGATTGAATTTCAAAATCTTTTGTTTCTTTATATGATTCTGAATACCTGCTAATCTCTTCTAAGGTCTTTCTACTGGACCCTTTGCGTGCTATTTGATACTCTCTCCCTTCTCCATTGCTGAGTTACTGAAACTGACCTATGTGACTACCATATTGCTATAGTCCACTACTTACTGATTTTGCAATTGCATGACACTTTTCTTTGTCCTAAATTCAACCTCGCATGCCTAATACTTGTGTGCTCTTTATATATGCTGAGCTTCTCCTCTAAAATGACTTTCAATTTTTGACTGATTTCATCCCTCCTTGTGTAAGTACGATTGATTCTTTCCTTGTTTTACTAATTTTCCTGTTTCTTAGTTTGATTTGAAAACTTTCCTTAGCCTTTCTAACTTGGTTTATTCATGAACCAGTAATTTTGACTCTTTGACTCCTTGATTTACTATGTACTGAATGATTCTTACCTTATTCATTTAACCGTGTATTTCAAAGATCCTTCTCTTAATTAAACTCCTATGTATTTACCCATAATTGTCTACTTTGCACAAGATGCTTATTTGATCTCTTTCCTTAAATGATTTCTGTTCATTACCGTTTAAGTTTGAACTCCTTAATCAAAGGAAGTTCTTCTACTGATTGATTTTAATTGGTACATGGTTATTTTCTTGTCTTATTCTCTGCCTGTTTTCAAACTATAAATACCATGCTCTTTCATTGACACAAACACACGAACACTCTTAGTTTTCTGAACTCACATTCACATTCAAAAAGCACTCTCTCTCTTGTTACTTATATTGCGGCATGTTTTCTTTCAAGTACTGCTACTGCTGTATTTTGCTCCTTTGAAACTGGTATGTCCTGATTAAGGTTTTCAGCAACCACAACAATGTGTTTATTTAATACCTTCACTTGCATGTCTGCCTATTGCTTATGTTTAGTTCAGAATTTACTTTAGCATGCTGTAATTTTCTTCCTATTATGAATCCCAAACCCCCTACCCTAATGTGTTTGATGCTAATGGTTTGTTTGAGGCATGACAATATTAAGTATTATTGTTAATGGCTTAAACTTGATTCCCCTGAATCATAACCTCTATGTCACTATCATATGTTGTGTATTCTTGTTGATATGTAAGCATAACAGCACTCTCTATTGCTGTGCATGCCTAGAATTAGCTAAATGTCTAAGCACATGGACTCTTTGCAACTTCCCTATTCCCCTGAACCCCTTCTGTGTACTTGTTTGTAGTTGTTTCCCTCTCCTTCACCCCTTTACAACTCTGTTCCTCACTTTCACTCTCTCTTAGACTTTAAGTTCTGCCCCCTCTTGTGAGCCTTGCCTTGGGACCTCTTGAGCTCCCTCTGAACTTGAACACTTGAGGGCTGGCCCTTCCACACTGCACTTATCCCCATTTTGATAATGCAATTCTGGTGTGAGCATTGCCCGGAGTCCCATTGAGGCTCTAAGGGAACTTTGACACACTCAGATTGGAGAAAGGCTTTGACTCAATGGTCTTTGAGTTGGGTCTATCATGTAACTCAGAGAGGAAGTCACAATCAGGCTTCCTCTAGTTGTACTTTTTTACTTTTCCTGATGTAACTTTTTTTATTCTTGTTTGTAATAATTTGTAATAAACATTTGGGGCTGGTTAGTGAAAAGGGATGGGTAACTATGTATGCAAAGGTTATAAATCATGACTATAGGACTACTATATTCTTGCATATTAAACCTTATATAGAAACCATGTCTATAGGATTCTGCATAGAAATCATGACTATAGGACTACTATATTCTTGCATATTCAACCTCATATAGAAACCATGTCTATAGGATTCTGCATATTCAAACTTCACATAGAAATCATGTCTATAAGATTCTGCATATTTAACTTCACTTAGAAATCATGTCAATAGGATTTTGCATATTCAAACTTCACTTAGAAATCATGTCTATAAGGCTTCTGCCTTTCGACGCTACGTCTACAAGGTCTTAAAATCAGTAACGTCTAGAAAGCATGCCTATAGGAGTTTCTATTAAAAAATCTGATTCGCCTCAATCAGTGTTAGATATAAAATCAGTAATAATGGATACTTCTAGCCGCAGGACATTCAATCAATTCGTTTAAATTTTGCCTCTCTCTTTCAACAATTTGAGTCCCTCACTTAGCAAGTGTAACGAGTATGCATTCAAAAAGTTCATTTCGAGCCTTACTATTTCATTGCTTTCTGAATCCAGTAGCTACCATGCTTATAGGATCCTTGTCCAACACTTAGGCAAGCCCTAAGGTAATAAATATAAACTGAATCTTCTTCTGTTAATAATTACAACCAGCAGGCAGGCCTGATTCGGACTTCTTATCTGAGTTATGTGATAAGCTGAAACTGTCTCAACAATTTCCTCTCACTCGTCTTTAATACCTTTTAAATCAGACCTAAACAGTATGTGTAAGCCATGCTAATTGCGTGCCTCTTTGTTTAAGGAGGTATATCTGAGCCTCTGCTTGTTATATGCTTTACTCAATTTGCAATACATGTTTTGTATGTCGCCTTAGAGTTTTTTCCTTTGAAACTACAAATAAGCCTAATATCCCTCCCTTTTAGGATTAGTAGTCCTAAATGCCTCCGAGACTGATAGGATTGGGATGGGTAATAGCATGCAATAAGTAAACAAGACCAATCCATGCTTTAAATACCTTAACGGGGTGGGAAGGGTAGATATGGATATGATGACCACGCGATAATGTCACGTGTAGCCCCTCATTAAGGAGTGATTACCGAACATTGTGTGGGGTGATCCATATTGTTAATAAACCTAGGAGCCCTTTCCCTTATTTCTTTATTTCTTTTATCATTCCAACTCCTTCTTTTAAAAAAAATCAGCTTTCTTTGCTCTTCCAAACTTTGTTTTTTTGCAAACCATTATATGAAACCCCCTCTTATTTGAGCCCTATTTGTCTGCATGTTAATCGCACCCCAAATTCACAATAATTGTCTGGTCGGGAACCACACTAGTGGATTCTGAGGCGTGCCTAACATCTTCCCCTTGGAATAATTTCAAGCCCTTACCCTAATCTCTGGTTATTCAAAATCAAACTCTTTTGGTGTCCTAATGCACCCTAATCATTAGGTGGCGACTCTTCAAATGCAAACCCAATTCCCAAAAGGAATGAGTTGTCCCTCCAAATGTCATAAACTCGATTTCTCTATAAAAAGGGGGCGCGACAAATCTCTCCAAATTTCGCCTCCTACCCAGCTCTCAATCCAATTTTTAAGTTACGAACTCAAACACTCGATTTTGGAATTTAAATTCTACCCAGATGCATTCTTCTTCGCGAACGCGAGAGCACTATCTTGAACGCGATGCACAAAATTCCACTGGCCAAATTTCCTCCTTCGCGAACGCGAGCGTCTACTCGCGAACGCATAGCTTCAGGTGCCAGGACCTTTGGAATGCGACCCCTTACTCACGAATGCGTAGAGCAAGTTCCTAGGGTCCCCAGCTGTTCCTCCTTCCTCTTTGCGAACGCGCTTAGATCCTCGTGTTCACGATGCTTCCACTGGCCATCTTTCGCGAATGCGATCTCTCCTTCACGAACACAAAGACGAATTGTCTGCAACAAAAAAACCAGCAAATATGCTATACTGCTAAGTCCAAAAATGACTCGTTGAGCATCTGAAACACACCCGAGGCTCCCGGGACCTCAACTAAACATGCCAACCAATCCTAAAACACATACGAACTTAGTCGAGCCCTCAAATTACACCAAACGACGCTAAAATCACGAATCACCCTCCTATCCAAACTTAATGTTTTTGAAATTTCAAAATCCTACAACCGATGCTGAAACCAATCAAACCACGTCCGATTGACCCCAAAGTTTACACACAAGTCATATTCAACACTACAGACCTATTACAACTTCCGGAATCGGATTCCGACCCCGATATCAAAATTTCACTACCGGTCCAAAAACTCCAAAAATTCAACTTTCGGCATTTCAAGCCTAAATAAGCTACGGACCTCCAAAGCTTAATTCGGACACGCCCCTAAGCCTAAAATCACTCTACGGAACTAATGGAACCGACAAAATTCCATTCTAGAGCCGTCTTCACACTGTTCTGACTACGGTCCAAATTCTAAGGCTTAAGCTCTCATTTAGGGACTGTGTCCCAAAACACTCTGAAATTCAAAACGAATCATCCCGGCAAATCAAAATAGTAGAAATATACATGGGGAAAGTAGTTAATAGGGGATCGGGGCTCTAGATCTTGAATCGACCCGTTGGGTCGTTATATCCTCCCCCTCTTAAAACATTCATTTGTCCTCAAACAAGCATAGAGACATACCTAATATGGTGAAAAGATGAGGGTAATGGCTGCGCATATCCTGCTCGATCTCCCTAGTATCCTCCTTAACCTGCTGACCCTGCCACTGAACCTTTACTAATGCAATACTCTTTGACCTCAGCTTTCGAACCTGCCTATCCAATGTAGCCACTGGATCCTCAACATAAGATAGATCCTTATCCAGCTGGACTGAACTAAAATCTAACACGTGCAACAAATCACCGTGATACCTCTGAAGCATCGAAACATGAAGTACTGGATGAACTCCTGCCAAGCAAGGAGATAAGGCAAGCTCATAAGCAACCTCCCAAACATATCGCTGCACCTCAAAGGGACCAATAAACCTTGGACTCAGTTTTCTCTTCTTCCCAAATCTCATCACACCATTCATAGGCGAAACTCAAAGCAAGACCCGCTCTCTAACCATATAGAAACATCACGAACCTTCCGATCCGCATAACTTTTCTTTCTGGACTTGGATGTGCGGAGTCTATCCTGAATCACTTTAACCTTCTCTAAGGCGTCCTGAACCAGGTCTGTTCCCAATAATCTGGCCTCGCCCGGCTCGAACCAACCCATCAGGGACCTACACCGCCTCTCACCTCACACTCGTCTGACCATCTGAACTAGGCATAACTGTTGTTGTAGGCAAACTCCACCAGTGGAAACAACTGATCCTAAGAACCTCCAAACTCCATCACACACGCACGGAGCATATCCTCAAAAATCTGAATAGTGCGCTCGGACTGTCCGTCTATCTGGTGGTGAAATGTTGTACTCAACTCCACCCGAGTACCTAACGCATGTTGTATGGTCCTCCAGAACCATGATGTGAACTGAGTACCTCTACCTAAAATGATAGAAACTGGAATACCATAAAGACGAACAATCTCCCAGATATAAATCTCTGCCAACCGCTCCGAAGAATAGGTGGTACACACAGGAATGAAGTGCGCAAACTTGGTCAGTTGATCCACAATCACCCAAATGGCATCGAACTTCCTCAAAGTCTGTGGGAGTCCAACTACGAAGTCCATGGTGATCCGTTCCCACTTCCACTCCAGAATCTCTATCTACTGAAGCAAGCCACCCGGTCTCTGGTGCTCATACTTCACCTGCTAATAGTTGAGGCACCAAGATACAAACTCAACCATATCTTTCTTTATCCGCCTCCACCGATAGTGCTGCTTCAAATCTTGGTACATCTTCGCGACACCTGGATGGATAGAATACCGCGAACTATGGGCCTCCTCTAGAGTCAACTCCCGAAGAACATCAACATAGGGTACACAAATCCTATCCTGCATCCTCAATACCCCGTCATCACCAATGATCACATCTCTGGCATCACCATGCAAAACCTTGTCCTTGAGGACAAGGAAATGTAGGTCATCATACTAATGCTCTCTGATACGATCAAACAAGGAAGACCGAGAAACCATACAAGCACCCGTCTGGGCTCCGAAATATCCAACCTCACAAACTAGCTGGCAAGGGCCTGAACATCCATCGCCATGGGCCTCTCTACCACTAGTAGATAAGCCAAACTCCCCAAACTCTCTATGCGATGACTCAAAGCATTGGCCACCACATTGGCCTTTCCTGGATGGTACAATATAGTGATGTCATAATCCTTAAGCAGCTCTAACCACCTCCTCTGACCCAAATTAAGGTCCTTCTGCTTGAACAGATGCTGCAAACTCAGGTGATTAGTGTTGATCTCACAAGGAACACCGTACAAATAACGACACTAGATCTTCAAGGCGTGGACAATAGTAGCTAACTCGAGATCATGGATAGGATAATTCTTCTCATGCACTTTCAGTTATCGGGATGCGTAGGCAATTACCCTACCTTCCTACATCAATATCACCCCAAGGTCAATCCTTGAGGCATCACAATAGATGGTATAAGACCCCAAACCTGTAGGCAATATCAATACTGGGGATGTAGTCAAAGCTATCTTGAGCTTTTGAAAGCTCTCCTCACACTCTTCCATCCACCTGAATAGAGCACCCTTCTGGGTCAGCCTGGTCATAGGTGTTGCAATAGATGAAAATCCCTCAACAATCGACGGTAGTAACCCGCCAAGCCAAGAAAACTACGGATCTTTGTAGATGAGGATGGTCTGGGCCAACTCTGCACTGCTTCCACTTTCTTCGGATCCACCTTGATCCCTTCACTCGATACCACGTGACCCAAGAATGCCACGGAATCCAACCAGAACTCACATTTTGAGAACTTTGCATATAATTTCTTTTCTCTCAAATTCTGAAGCACTGTCCTCAGGTGTTGCTCATGATCTTCCCGACTCCGGAAGTATACCAGAATGTCATCAATAAAGACAATGACGAACGAGTCAAGATATGGTCGGAATACACTGTGCATCAAATGCATAAATGCTGCTAGGGCATTTGTCAGCCCAAATGACATAACAAGGAACTCGTAATGACCATACCAAGTCCTGAAAGTAGTCTTCGAGATATATGGCTCCCGAATCTTTAATTGATGATAACGTGAAAACACTCGAGCACCCTGCAACTCGAGCACTCAATCTTAGAAAACACTCGAGCACTCAATCTTAGAAAACACTCGAGCACCCTGCAACTGGTCAAACAAATCATCAATACAAGGCAAAGGATACTGGTTCTTCACTGTAACTTTTTTCAACTAGCGATAATCGATGCACATACGCATAGAACCATCCTTTTTCTTCACAAACAAGACAAGAGCACCCCAAGTGATACACTGGGCTGAATAATACCCTTTTCAAGCAATTCTTGTAATTGATCCTTCAAATCCTTCAACTCAGGAGGAGCCACACGATAAGGAGGAATAGAAATGGGCTGAGTGCCCGGCAACAGATCAATGCCAAAGTCAATGTCTCTGTCGGGTGGCATACCCTAAAGATCAACTAGAAACACATCAGGAAAATTTCTCATTATTGGGACTGAATCAACTGTAGTGGAATCAATATTGATATCTCTTACATAGGCTAGATACGCGTCACACCCATTCTCAACCATTCACTAAGCCTTAAGAAACGAAATAACTCTACTGGTAGTGTAATCTAAAGTACCCCTCCACTCTACTCGTAGTACACTTGGCATATCTAGCGTCACGATTTTGGCGTGACAATCAAGAATAGCATAGTGGGGTGACAACTAGTCCATGCCCAAGATAATATCAAAATCTACAATGGTGAGCAATTATAACTCCGTTGTGGTCTCATAACCACTAAGAGAATCAAATACTACTAATAAATGTGGTCCACAATAAAAGAATCTCCCACAAGAGTAGAAACATAAACAGGGGAACTCAAGGAATCTCGAGATATGTCCAAATGCGGGGCAAAAAAGGAGGACACATAAGAATAAGTGGAGCCTAGATTGAATAGAACTGATGATCTCTATGACAGACCAGAACAATACTTGTGATGATAGAATCGGAGGAAAAAGCCTCAGTACAGGAATGACATAATATCTGGCCTGACCTCCCCCACTAAGATGGCCCCTACCACCCCAACCTCCACTCGGGTTGGCTGAGCAGGTGGGGTGGCAGCTGGTGCTGCAATCATAGCCTGAGGGCCTAGTGGAGCACGTTGTGGCTGAGAAGGCTGTGAAGGTGCACCCCTCATAAGTCTAAGGCAATCCCTCACCATATGGTGGGTGTCTCCACACTAAAAAAAACTCTGGGTGGTCATGGCGGCTGTGACTGGATCAGGCCAGGTCTGCTGGACTAAGGACTGAAAGCACCCCGTGCAGGAGGCACACTAGATACCGGAGGTGCATACTAAGGCTCCTAAGGTCTAGGAGGAGCTAGAATACCACTGGCTACTATAAGAGCTGAATGAATGGGGCGACTCGTATAACCCCTACCATGACGAACTGCAGCTGGAGCATAGGCACCAAAATAATGGCCCGACTTTCGAGACCTCTTTGTTGAGAATCCTGCCACAAACCGACGATAATAACCTACTTACCCTAGAAAACTCCTGATCTTGGTTGTTGTGGTAGGACGAGGCCAACTCTAGACTACCTCTATCTTCCTAGGATCTACCTTAATCCCCTCGCCTGATACAACATGCCCTAATAATGCTACAGAATCTAACCAGAACTCGCACTTGGAAAACTTAGCATACAACTTTTGCTCCAGCAAGGTTTGAAGCACAACTCTAAAATGTTGCTTGTGCTCATTCATGCTACACGAGTAGATAAATATGTCATCAATGAAGACAATGACAAAAAAATCCAGATACGGCCTGAACACTCGATTCATCAAATCCATAAACACCATCGGGGTGTTAGTCAAGCCGAAGGACATCACCAAAAACTCATAGTGAACATATCTAGTCCATAAGGCCGTCTTCAGAACATCCGAAGCATCAATCCTCAATTGATAATACCTAGATCTCAAGTCTATCTTAGAGGACACCCTGGCACCCTACAACTGGTCAAACAAATCTTTAATACGCAGAAATGGGTCCCTGTTTTTAATGGTAACTTTGTTCAACTGGCAGTAATCAATGCACATCCGCATAGTCCCATCCTTCTTCTTCATGAACAACACCAATGCATCCCTAGGTGACACACGCAATCTGACAAACCCTTTTGCTAGCAACTCCTCAAAGCAGTTCCTTTAACTTCTTCAACTCTTTCGAAGCCATGCGGTACGATGGAATAGAGATAGGATGGGTACCTGGAGCTAAATCAATACAAAAATCGATATCACGATCCGGTGGCATGCTTGGGAGATCAGAAGGAAACAAATCAGAGAACTCCTACACTACGGGCACTGAATCAATCGTTGGAGTCTCTGAAGTAGTATCCCGAACATAAGCTAGATAAGCCAAACAACCCTTCTCGACCATGTATCGAGCATTTAGGAAAGAGATAACTCGACTAGATGAACTGATAGATGAACCCTTCCACTCCAATCTAGGCAACTCTAGTATTGCTAAGGTAACAGTCTTGGCATGGCAATCAAGGATGGCATGATATGGAGACAACCAGCCCATGCCCAGTATGACCTCATAGCCAATCATATTGAGCAACATTAGATCCGTTATAGTCTCATAACCACATAAAGTTATGATACATGACCAGTAAATCCGATCCACAACAACATGATCGCCCGCTGGCATGGACACTTATAAAGGAGTACCCAAGGACTTACGAGGAACAACCAAAAAATGAGCAAACAGAAATGAAACATATAAATACGTAGACCCTTTATCAAATAGCACCGTAGCATCCCTACCATAGATAGAAATAATACCTGTGATCACGACATCTGAGGCTACTGCATCTGGTTTGGCTGGAAAGGCATAAAACCTAGTTGGAGCACCACTTGACTGGCCTCTATTTTTAGGATGACTCCTACCTACCTCCCCTCCGCCTCTGGGTAACCGGATGGCTGGTGTGGTAATCATGGGCCGATAGTCCTACTACTCAGCCTTGTCTCGAAGTATGGGACAAAACCTTTTCACGTGGACAACATCCTCGCACTTGAAACTACCCCTCGGAGCAGTGGACTGCTGCCCTGAAGTTTGACCTTGATGGCCCGAATACCCACTAGAGGAACCCTGAATAGCTGGCGGGCGGTAAGTAATCTCTGGAATGGCACTAAAATAGGGTTGTGCTGGAGCACCCCAAGCAGGAGATGGTGCTAACTACATGGGTAGCTGGGCTGACCCCTCATAAACTGACCTCTGCCCCCAGGTAGGGCGCCACTGAATCCTCTAAACTACTGGGGTTGCTTGTCCCTCGGTGCAAACTCTCCACTACGGTTGCGAATATGCTCGATCCTCCAAGCTATATCCATAACCTGAAGGAAAGAAGTCCCCAGCTCTGCCTCATGGCTCATAGGTACCTGAATCTTAGGGTGCAGATCTGCAATGAACCTCAGCACCCTCTTTGTATCTATGGAGAGTATAATAGCTACATGGTGAGACAAGTCCGTAAATCTCACCTCATAGTCGGTGACAGACATGTTAGCCTGACAGAGTTGCTCAAACTGGCCTCGAAGCTCCTCTCTCTTAGAAGGTGGTATATACTTCTCCAAGAACAGATGTGTAAAATGATCCCAAGTAAAGGGAGGTGAACCTGTGGGCCTGCTAAGAAGATAAGACTTCCACCGTCTATGGGCCTTTCCCTCAAACTAAAAAGTGGTGAAGTCCACCTCGTTAGACTCCAATATACCTATGTTCCGGAGCCTGTCCCTACACCGATCAATGAAATCCTGGGGTCCTCTGACCACTCACCCCCAAAGGTAAGGGCGAAGCCTAGTCCATCTGTCCAGCCGCTTCTGTTGCTCATCAGTCACTACTGGTACAACCTCTAGCATAGACAATGTAACAGGCTGGGCATCGCCCGTAGTTTGTGTGCCTGAGGTCTAATAAACTGCAGCGGCGTGCTCTGAAGCCTGAGTAGTAGGGGTCTGTGCTCCCCCTCTCGCCTTAGATGTAGCAGGGTCTGTTGGAAATAAACCAGCCTATGTCATAGAGTTCATGAACCACAGCATACAGCCCATGACCTCCTAGAACCCCAGCGCAATCATGAAATCTACTAGGGCTAGCACAGCTGCAAGCGCCTCATCCTACTCCTCACTAATAGGATCTTCCACTAGATCCACTGGTGACATAACAGGAGCAACCCTAGAGCTCCCTCATACTATGACTGGAGCTAGAGCCCTCCCCTGGCCTATGCCTCGACCTCTAGCAACGGGGGGGAGCATCCCCTTGACCGCCTGGTATGTCTACCGCACGCGTTCTCACCATCTATGAGAGATCAATAGAAAGACACTTAGTATAATATCAATTGCATGATAGGATATGAAGAAAGAGAAGTTTCCTAACACCCTATAGCCTCTCAAAGATAAGTAGGGACGTCTCCATACCGACCCGCAAGACTCTACTAAGCCAGCTCATGACTCGTGAGACCTATGTGAAACTAGTTCTCTGATACTAAGCTGTCACAACCCAAATTCCATAACAAGGTCGCAGATAACGCCACCGTTAGGTAAGCACACAAGCGAAACTACCATTTATTTATCCCTTTTAACATATTTTTAATTACACTAAATTTCATGCAACGGTGATAAGTCCTTTAAGTAAATATTTACATAATAAGTACATAGTCTACTGTGATAGAAATGGCAAGTACAACAATACAAAAGTGCTACAAATCCCTAAAACCCGACGTTACAAGTACATGAGCAATCTAGGGAATATACAAAACTACTAAGACTATTGTCTGAAAGTAATAGACAGAAATAGTAAATAAGATGGAAGGAGAGTCCTGTGCTGCGGATCTTAGTAAGGTAAGCAACTCACCCCTAAGTCTCCGTAAAAGATTAGATACGCGCCCCCGTGACCACTGGTGGAACCTATCTCAGTACCTACACATCAGTGCAGAAGTGTAGCGTGAGTACGAAGAACAACACGTACCCAGTAAATATCTAGTCTAACTTCGAGGAAGTAGTGACGATGGGTCGATTTGACACTTACTAGAGGTCAATAATAACAATAAAAGTGCATAAAGTAGACATGGTGTCCATACAACAGGCATCAATGAATAAAATAAAAGAAATTACAATAAACACAGCAGGAGTACGTAACACCTCACCAACATCTCATAGTTGGTCGTAAAAGCACTAACTCAGTTATTCAAATTGGAACCCATTTTGATTATTAAGCACGAAGCTGCCGACGTAGCTCCCTACACAAGTAATAGACAACAAATACAACTTTGGGGATGAATTCCTTCTTACAAGGTTAGACAAGAGACTTACCTCGTCTCCAAGCTCACTTCCGGTCCACTAATCTGCTCTAAAAGCCCACGTCGATGCCAAACAAATCCGAAACTAGTCAAGTATTATATAATTTAATCAATATACACTCGAGAATTCATAATTTAGCTATTAGAGCAATTTTCCAACCCAATTTGGAAGTCTCCTAAAATTCACCCCTAGGCCCATGTGCCCAAATTTCGAATTGTTTTGAATAGAATTGTTACCCAAAGCTTAACGAACTCAAATATATAGTTTTTACTAAATCTCATAATCAACTACGTGCTCAAATCTCGTTTTTACCAAAACATAGGTTTTTCGGCTAAACCCATAATTTCTACAATTTACGTGTTAAGAATCAACCTAAAATCCGCGTATAAAAGTCAAATTTTGTATTACTTACTTACCTCACAATGATGGGTTAAAATCCCCCTCCAAAAGCTCTAATATCAACCTCCCCAGAGTGAAAATGGGGGGAAAAGAACCTAAGTTCGAATTAAAATACCTTCAATGCCTCTAGCGATTTTGCACCTGCGACCCAAACTGTCACACCTGCGGCTCCACTTCTATGAAAAATCATTGCAGGTGTGGTCCTTGCCTAGGCCACCTCTCTTTACTTCTACGGACAGGCTCTCCCTTCTTTGGACTCATTTTTGCGGAAAGGCAGTCGCACCTGCGAAGCAAAGCGTGCTGGGTTTCCTTCGCATCTGCGATTCACTCATCACAGAAGTGAGTTATCTCATGCGAACAATGCATTGCTTATTCGGACCGCTGGACAATCCCTCTCAGCCGCTTCTACGATCATGGATCGCACCAACGGCCCAAGCCACGCAGGTGCGAACACACCAGATCAGAAGCACTACCAATCCCCCATGCCAAAAATCTGAGTCTGATTCCAATTCGTTTTGAATTCGGGGCCCCCGTGACCTCGTCCAGTTACACTCACACATAAAACAACATAATACAGACCCACTCATGCAATTGAAACACCAAAATAACATCTAGAATTAGGGATCGGATGCCAAAATGCACGAATCAAATTATGAAACTCAAAAACATCTAAAACACTTCCGCGCATCCGATTCCTATCAAGTCAACTCGGAATGACGCCAAATTTTGCGTGCAAGACATGAATCACCATACAAAACTATTCTCAGGTTTGAAACCCCAAACCGACCTCAATAACCCGAAAACCTACTCCAACCCAAACTTAATGAACTTGAAAACCTTCAATGCGCCAACTTTCGATATTAAGCGTCGAAACTCTCCCGGGTCATCCGAAACCCATATCGAATATATGCCTAAGTCCAAAATTATAATATGAACCTATTTGGACTGTCAAATCTTGATTCTGGAATTGATTACTCAAAATGTTGACTCAAGTCAAACTTCACCATTTTAAGCCATCATTAAGGAACTAAGTATTTTGATTTCAACCCAAATCCTTCCAAGGCCGAACTGACCATCTCCGCAAGTCATAAAATAGTAAAAACACATATAAGGAGTCCTAATTAGGGGATTGGAGATCTAGAAAGCAAAACGATCGGTCGGATCATTACATAACCTACGGTCAAACTTCTAAACTTCAAATTGCCAATTTTCGGCAAAAAAACATGAATCAACCTACAGATTTTCTAATTCGATTCCGGGCATACGACCAAGTCCAAAATCACGATACGAATCTATTGGATCCATCAAAACACCATTCGGGGTTTGTTGTTCACGAAAGTCAATGTTTGGTCAACAATTCTAACTTAAACTTCTAAGTCAAGAACCAAATGGTTTAATTCAATCCAAAATCTTTCCAGAACGAAACCCATCAACCCTGTAATTTATAAAACCATAAACACATATGTGTGAAACATCAAAAGGGGAAATGGGGTGTAATTACATAAAACGTCAGGTCGGATCGTTACAAATAGTCCATGTAAATTAATATAAGTCAACACTTACTTAAGAAAAGGTTGAACTTTCGACAATTTAGCAATACATATATTAAAGATGATTTGTACTCCATATTACTTAGTCTTTTTTTGATTGATCTTTAGAACCTTGGCCTGGTTGATTGACTATGGACATTGGTGGATATAATAGATCATTCTCAATCGCGACATTGTGCTGATTGGGCCTATTTCTAAAATATGGCACATGACTCTCGAAGTAGTAAGAACCAAAATGGGTAGTTTCTTTTGTAAGATAGGCTTTGCATTTAGATCCTTCAATCCTATTCCTTTATTTAACAAATCGTTTACACTTGACAATAGTCCTGTACATTGTCATATTAGATGATAACGTGTGATGACCTGACCGGTCATTTTGAGCTTTAGCATTCCGTTGACGCCGGATTGTCTTCATTGAAATACGTTTCAATACTATCGCCCATCTCTTTTGACGGAGCATCGAACGGTTCAACCACTAAAAACCCGCAGCATATGGCACGTGGATATCTTTTATCATAACTATCTTGGTATCAGCAACAATGAAAGGCTTCCTTTCCTTAGAAGTTGATTTGAGTCTTTGGCTACAAGGTAATCCTTCTTTCGGGCTACATGTTTCAAAAGACGAATCCTAGCAGCCCATCTTTTTTCTTTTCAACCCCTGAAACATCAGCTTTAACCTCTTATTTTTCAACCCTTACTTCTATACCATCAGAATTTAAATCTGAAGAATTATTCACTTCTTTATTTGACGCGTTCGACCTAGTTGAGGAAAGAGTGAAAGTGCTACTAGTAGAAGGGAATGAAGAAGTGGAACTTTAATGGCTCGAGGTCTTGAGTGACATCATATTATGTATTATGACTTATGTTCATGGTCGGATTCAATTTTCGGATGATTCAGGATCTATTTTAGTGAGTGATTCTTATTTTAGAAGCTTAAGATGGAAATATTAATCGAGGTTTGACTTTTGTGAAAACGACCCCTTAATGGTGTTTTGATGACTATGATAGATCTATATCGTGATTTTGGACTTGGATGTATATCCGGAATTGAATTCGGATGCCCGTAGGTTGATTTGTGTTATTTTGTTGAAATTTAGCAACTTAAGGTCTAGAGGTTTGACCGTAAGTTGACTTCATAGTTATCGTGTTTGGATTTTCATTTTGTGACTTGGAATAGGTCCATTTTTATATTTGGAACTTGTTTGCAAAGTTTTGCGTCATTCCTAGTTGAATTAATAGGAATCGGACGTGCAGTTGTATTTTTTAAAGTTCTTGAGTTTCAAGTTGATTTCATGCTTTTAGAGGTCCGATTCATAGGTTCGGATGTTATTTTGATGATTTGATCATGTGAGCGAGTTCATGTTATGTTTTAAGACTTTATTTATGTTTGGTTTAGAGCCATGAGGGCTCAGGTGAGTTTAAGACGCGTATCGGAGTGTTTGGAATGATTCTAGCATTGTTGGTTTTTGCATAAATGCCTCATGTCTCACATTTGAGAGATTATGATCTCATTTGCATAGTCAAAATTGCGAGGGTGGGGGAGACATTTCATTTTCAATATTAGTTGGACTCTGTAATGTTCGCATTTGCGAACCCTGTGTTCGCATTTGCGATGGGGATCTGGACTAGGCAATGGTCGCAGTTGCCATCATTTTGATCAATTTTTTGATAGTCCACAGTTCGCATTTGCGAACAAGTCATTGCATTTGCGATGAAAGCAGGGTTGTGAGGGGTTTCGCTTTTTCAATATATTCCTCACATTTGCGACTCTCAGGTCGCATTTGCGACTGGACATAAAAGCTGAGGGATGGGATTTTAGTCTCATTTTCATATTTTGGAACCCTAGACTTGGTAGGAGGCAATTTTGAAGAGGTATTTTCTTTTACAATCTTTGGGTAAGTGATTTGTTTCAATTTCCAACTATTTTACATGATCATATATGAGATTTAATATCAAAATTTTGATAATCAAAGTAAAATTTCAAGAAACTTTGTCTATGTTTTGAAAAATGAGAATTTAAGTTTTGAGAGTCAATATGTAGTAGAATTTTGAAACAAAACACATATATAGACTTATGGGCTTATAGGTAGTCGAAATCTACCCTTGGATCCGAGTTTTGACCGGCGGGCCCGGTGTTAACTTTTGACTTTTGAGGAATTTTGCAAATATCATAGATTTATTTATTGGAATTGATTTCTCTTGCATTATTTGATATTATTAAGTCTACGTTGGTTATATTTGAGCCGAGCGGAGGTGAATTGAAAAGGAAAAACTATTTTAGAGTATCTATTGAGGGATTTTGAGGTAAGTATCTTGCCTAACGTTATGTGGGGGAAAATACCCCATAGGATTAGTTTGTTTGCACTATTTGGACTACGTAAAAGACACATACTCTAGGTGATGAGTCTGTACACGGCTTTATATGTTGAAATTTAACTGGTTTAGACTCTTAGGGTTCTTATGCACACTAAATTGAAGTTGCACTATCATGTTATGTTCCCCATTGTTAAATTCACTCTTATATGCCTTATTTGAAGTTGTTGGTTCTTGTCTTATCTTTTATTGCTTCTTTACCATTAATGGTATCTCTTCCATAGTTGATTATCCTTAGTTGAAGATATTGTTACATGTTATCTCTTCCTTAGTTGATTATCCTTAATTGAAGTTATTGTCATATGTTATCTCATCCGTAATTGATTATCCTTATTTGAAGTTGATGTTACATGTTATTTCTCTTATTGTTGAACTACTCTTACTTGAAGTCATTATTACTTGTATGTCTTTCATCGTTGAGCTTATTCCTCCGTTTTATTGCATTATTTTCATTCTTGTGTTGATTTACTTGTTGTACCTCATATTATTGTTGTTTTTGTTGTACTCAGTGTTGTTGAATAGTGGGCTATATGTGGTTGTGTTATTGGAATTTTGTTGTGGAAAGGTTGTGGTATATGGGCACATGTGGTGCGGGTTGTTATGTTATGTTGTTATGTTTTTGGCACATGTGGAATTGTTGAGAGGATTGTCAGGGTGTTCGCACGTGAGTTGTCCATGCTATTGTTATTATTGATATTTGCACATGCAGCATAACAAGGCGGGCTATATATATGGGTTTGTGTATATGGAGAGACAAGGTGGGGATATTTTTATGCACGTGTGGCAAGACAAAGCGGGCAATTTACCTTATCGTTGCGCACGCGGTGAGACAGGGGGGGAGAGCTATGTCGGGGATGATTTGTGATGAATTCTGATGGCCTAGGGGAATTGTTATTGATGATATTTGTGTAGTAGTGTGCCTACCTTGTTTTGAGTCATGCATATTATGCTTTTGTTGTGTTGTTTCCAATGTGCCATTCATGGTATCTAATCTTACTTGTTGACTCGAATTGTGATAGTACACTTGCACTAGCATACACCGTAAACTGTCACTGATATTACTCCAGGAATATAGACCTTGATGCTGGTTGATCATTTACATGTATTCTTGTATACCTGCCTTCTGTGTGTGAGTTTTACTATTGGTACGTGAGTTGTCCGTGTGGATATGATATATTGATACTATTGGTATGTGATTTATCCGTGCGGTTATGAGGTATTATTTTTGTTAGCACGTGAGTTGTCCGTGCAGATATGAGGTATTAATGGTATTGGCACGTGAGTTGTCGGTGCAACATGTGAGTTGTCTGTTCAATTGTGATTAGTAATGTGGGCACAAGATGCCAAGTGATTAGAGTTCATGAATTAGGAGACATGATTTGTGATTGTGAGGTGTGGTACCTCAGGGAAGTTCTTGTATAAATCTTGTGTGAGAGAGGTTGATTATTGGATTGTTACTTGTTCTTCCTTTCTTGGTTTCACTAGACTTAAAACTGTAATCTTCTTACTTTACGGTTTCACTAATTGTTGCTACTAGTTTCCATTGCAAGTATTGCATTGTTATACTTACCATGTTTAGCTTTGTATTGATATTTTTCCCTATTAGTTTTATATTCAAACTTGTACAGGTTATTATGTCTAGTAGTTGTCTTGACTGTTGCTCATCACTACTCCACCGATGTTAGTCTTGATACTTACTAGGTAGTGTTGTGGTGTACCCTGGTCCCGATGATACAATTATGTTTTCGGTTTTTCGTTCCCGAATGACATGGCAGACATTATTGTCTTATCTTCATATCATTTGTTCCAGTGTTCGAATGCGAATTAGAACACTAGGAGTATTGTACCTTCGAGTCCCCCATTAGTGAATTGCTAGACAATCTTATGCTCGGTAACAAACTTCACTTTCCTTTAGGAATTTATTCTATCAAGCAAAAGACTATCTAGCAATCCTTTAATGGTTTGCACTTGTGAATGATCGGGTAACCTTTGTTCTATGGCTAACTTAATTTCCTGGTGGGAATTTTGCTATAGAGCCAAAGACTATCTAACCGTTCTGGAGCGGATCTTTGCTTGAGTGCCTTGATATTAGAGGTCTTATTGCTGCTATTGGAGTTTTCTTCGTAGTATGTTTTCTGTTGCTGCCTCGTTAAAAACCTTGCCAGAAAAACCCAATTGGGACAAAAACTTAACGAAGGGAAAAAGAGTGCAACACATACTTTCCACTCGGATAATGTTCATCATCAATAGTATCTTTTGAGGTGTGCCATGTTCCAATTGCTGGGAAACTTTTCTCCATTTTGGTTCTCCAATTCATATGAACCTTTCCCGGTAACAACTGAGATCCGGTAGGGGCCTTTCCATGTTGGACCTAGCTTCCCTGCGTTGATCTCCTGGTATTTTGAGTTACTTTCTTTAGGATCAAGTCTCTTACTTTGAAATAACGGAGGTTGGCTCTTCAATTATAATACCGCTCCATTATTTGCTTTTGAGCTGCCATCCTTATATGCGCCAAGTCCCTACGTTCATCGAGCAGCTCCAAGTTGACCAACATTGATTTGTTATTTGATTCTTCATCTGCTTGGAAATATCTTAAGGTGGGTTCCCCTACTTCTACCAATATTAAAGCTTTTGCACTGTACACAAGGAAAAAAGAAGTTTCTCCTATGCTCGAATTGGCCGTTACTCGGTATGCCCATAAAACTCCAGGTAACTCCTCGGGCTAATTACCTTTAGCCGCTTCCAACTTTTTCTTGAGGTTTTGTATTATCACTTTGTTCGTTGACTCTTCTTGACCGTTTGCGCTCGGATGATAAGGTGAAGATGTGATCCTCTTTATTTTTAAATCTTCGTGGAACTTTGAAACTTTTGCACCGATAAACTATGGTCCATTATCCCATGCTATCTCTTTTGGTATGTCGAACCTGCAAATTATATTTTTCTAAAGAAATCCACCACTTCGGGATCGCCGATCTTCTGATAAGGACCTGCTTCTACCCACTTAGAAAAACAGTCAATCAAAATTAAAGAAATCTTACCTTTCTGGGAGCCGGTGGCAGTGGTCCGACGATGTCCATCCCCCACTTCATAAATGACCATGGGGACAAAACCGAATGTAAGGGTTCTGCCGGTTGATGTACCAGTGGTGCGTAATGTTGGCACTTATCACATTTTTGTACAAAGTCTTTGGCATCTTGTTCCATGTGGGGCCAATAATATCCCGCCCTTACCAACTTCAGTACTAAGGAATATGCGCATGACTGGTTGTCGCGTATCCTTTCATGGACTTCTCGCATGACACAGTTAGATTTGGATGCTCCTAAGCGTCGGGCCAGCGGGACTTGAAAAGATTTTCTATATAGTTGGCCTCTCTTGAAGCTCTATCGTGCTGCTTTGGCGCACAGCGCCCAGGATGCTTTGGGGTCTTCGAGTAGTTTCCCGTGCTCGAGGTAATCGATAATTTCATTCCTTCAATCCTAGACCAAATTATTCATATTTACCTCAAAGTAACCATCTGTATCCAGGACCGAGTTCAACAGTTGTACTACCATCCCGAATTTCGATCCTTTTATTTCCATCAATGATCCGAGGTTAACCAATGCATCTGCTTCTGCGTTACATTCCCTTGAGATATTAGTTAAAGGGACCGTTCTGATGGCTTGCCTTAGGGTTTTCCCTGAAGGTGTAATTAAGACTATACTAAGCCCGAACCCCTTTACATTGGATGTTGCGTCTGTAAATAAGGTCCAAACCCTTGATGTCCATACCGACACCATTACTGCCTCTTTGGTTGCCAAAGGCAGCAATCCCGGACTGAAATTGGCCACAAAGTCAGCCAAGACTTGTGATTTAATTGCAGTCCTTGGATTATATTCTATGTCAAATTCACTCATTTCGACGACCCATTTGGCCAATCCACCTGAGAGCTCGGGTTTGTGAAGGATGTTTTGCAAAGGGAAAGTGGTCACCAAGGCTATCGAGTGACATTTGAAGTAGGGCCTTAACTTACGAGCGGCGACTACGAGAGTAAGGCTAGTTTTTTCAAATGCGGAATTTTACTTACATAATAAATAGGAGATTGCGTACCTTCGTCCTTACAGACTAAAATTGCACTTACCGCAACTTCCGAAACTACGAGGTAGACTAACAACGTTTCACCTTCTCTTGGTTTTGAGAGCAAGACGGTGAAACGTTGGGTTGCCGTAGCGTCCCACGTGCCGCAGTTGTGGAGGTTTCTCAGAGTGAATTTTTCCCATCACTTTTTGATATTCAGGCTTGGTCCTTGACCCCCAAACTCGATCCCGGCTTACTTCCTTGGGCTTTTACTCAGACTTAAAAGCTCCAAATAACTCAAATTCATTCCATATCATCTACATGGCTTGGAATCACTCCTACAAAGGATAAAACAAACAATAAGCACAAAACACTAACAATTCAAGCTCAAACACAATTAAAGTGCAGTAAATTAGAGTGAAATAAGCAACTCCAAAATGTAATTATAGCCTACCATCAGCATCCCACACTTAAACCATCGCTCTTCCTCGAGCAATTAAACTACACTTTATATAGACACGACCTTATTAAGCAATTCTCCTAACTCATCACACCAAGAATATTTAAAATAGACTAAGCACTATAATGTAACATCCTCGCCTCAAGATTTGACTCAAAAGTACCATGCATTATTCACAACTTACTCACTTACTCTAACATAGAGATCAACGACATCACCTTTCCTTCATGAATCAAGTGCCCTCACACAATAATAGAGAGTATTTCCACACACAATAAAAGTTAAGAACAATTAGGAACTCAAGATAGAAAGAATTCAGTCACTCTCCGAAATAACATTCATATGCCACAAAAGATGAACTACATGCTTGCCCGTAGTATACTACTCTACTAATTGAGCTCATTCAGTCAAGGATCAAGTAGGACTTTAATTGGTTGTAATGCAGGATGCGGGATGGGTAGGATACAATTAGATATAAGAGTGACTACACCTCCCTAAGAACTTTAATAAATACACTTTACCTTTCAAAATCCCACTTTTATGTCAAACCATAACTCCATCTTCACATCAATTTATATTAACTCCCTACTTCTTTAAGCACAATTACATCAAGAGTTACCATTTATCAATGAATAATTTTCACAACAATACAACTATTTTTTCATTTTTCTTTTTCAATTCAAGTGGCTCTTACTTTTTCAAAATAGTGCACCTTTCTCCTTATTTCATTAGTTCCACTCAAATACCAAACCAATCACCCCACACTTTAACTTTTACAAAGTTCATAACAATTTCAAGTGCTCATGAGAGGTACAAGGTTCAAATAGATGGTCAGTTCAATTAAATGGGTAAGTCTTGTAATGTGGTTGCCAAAAAAACATGATTATAAGGTCAAAGGGGTTAACTAAGATACATAACAATTAGGTGGGTAAAAGCATATAACTGGCTCAACAAAGAAATGTATGTATCCCTTCTAAGACTAAATAAAACTGCTATTTTTCTTTGCAAACACACGGGGAAAGTTCTAGACATCAAATGCAATGCACAGAATACACAAAACCTCTCACACACATGGCACATAACTCAATCAGGATCAGACTCATCACGACACTCTAGTCAAAGCAGTCAAGCAAAGTTAAGATCATACAATTTAAGGTACTTATACAAGAGTCAAAAAATGAGCCTAAGTGTCACAACTAAGGCACTCACTATTCTCAAGGCATAATAAAGTCAAGAGACATTGCTTCAATTCAAATCATAGCACAAGGTTTCCTACTCCTAACAAAAATAAAACTAAGTACACCCAGTTCAAACAAAACCCTTGGAAAAGAACCGCGGCACAAAGAAAAATCAAGGGGGAATTATTACACTACCTAACAAAAGAAAATCTTTTTTTGTCTTTTTCCTTCGAATTTAATCCCTCAAGAAATCGGTCGATTATATCCATCGTCGGGAAAAGTCGAAAATTTTAATTTTTTTAATGTTTTTCAATATTTTCTCTATATCTAACTACTCAAACTAACATACATACATACATACAAATATATCCCCCACCCTATACTTTAAGTTGTGGCATGTCCCCATGACACACAATTAAAAAGTATAAGGTAAAGGATACTTTCCTGAATTTTCTTCTTTTCTGAGAACTTATGAAATCCACCCCTAATTATAAATTCATTCCTTGTTTTTTCTTCTTAGGATTATTTATGGATCTCATTATGCCCAATTCTTCTAAGGATACCCACAAGACCCGCTCTTTTCTTTCTTTATTGCCTCGTCTTGAGTGGTGAATTGCTCGTTCATGGTAATCCTTAACTTGCTTCTGCATTCTTTCACAAGATCCATACATACATATTCTTGTAAATCCCCAAAAATAAAATCCACATGATCAAGGTTAGAATAAGAAAACAAAGATGAAAGGTCAAGTGAATATTCCTCTGGTATGTCCAAGACCATTTGTTACTAGAATCCTCATACCTATACAGACTAGAAATAGAGTGAGACTATTTAAACTACGAACCATAGGAAGAATACATACCTGCTTGATAGTCAATCCATAGATAATTTCCATCGCATATAAAACACATAGCAGACCGTTGATAATATTCAACTGTTAACTCTTCAACTATTTTCTTAGGCTTGTTGTATTCCATCTTCACATCATTTAGAGTTCAATATCTACATTATCTTCTCCAACTTGTTAGGTACTACAAAATAAATCTTGAAAATAAGTTAACTAATAAAGAAAATGAAATAGAAAGGGAAAAAGAAAAGAAAAAAAAGACTAAAAACTAATTCCTGAATTAGCACCAAAAACTATTTCAAACACTATTAATTGCCAATCCCTGGCAATGATACCAAAATTTGACGAGCGCAAAACATACACTTAAATATGCTCGCTAGTCGAATATAGTATAATATAATATCGTATCCACGGGGATTAGATTTAAACAATGTTCTTGTAGTTTCTAGCTGAGTTGTTATCCAAGATGACCAATAGTTGAGATTTATATGATTAATAACTAAAATTAACTAACAATCTAAAGCTATTGACTAATGACAATCGACACAAGTAATGAGCAAAGAAGGTTGTCACTGGGAGAAGATAGGGTTTTGATAGGATAGGTGAAAGATAATTTTTTGGGATCTAACTCTATATAATTCACTTCTAAGGTTCAAGTGAGCCTCTCGAATTCACTCAATTATTAGTTCAACTGTTCAGTAGAAACTCCTCTCTCGATTAAGTCTCAACCTCACAAGATGAACTAATTTAACCTCGGTGAAGATATGCAAAAATTCGTAGTGGATTGGTCTTTAGGATAACCTCTCTCGATTATCCTCCTAACTATATTTAATCAATGATTCAACTAGCCTCTTTCGATTACTAAGAAGAATAAATGAACTCAACCAACAATATAATGCAAAGATATCACAAGTTATGCCTCTCTCGATTACATGAATAAGTGAATATAGATGTAATTATTAAATCATCCAAAATGCTTCAATACATAACACTAGAGTTATTATCCACAAACAAATATCAATACACCAAATCCATCAAAACTTAAAGGGAACTAGTCCATGGATATGGAGTGGTTCATCACAAATATGTTTAAAGTATAGAAAAACATAAAACGATCAAAACTCGTGTCTTGAGTGAGGATTGAGTGATGAATTCCTTGCTCTTTACCCTCCTTAGGTCAAGATGTGTCAAAAAGTCCAGAAAATAATGTTTTCCATGTATATATACCAAGTAGGACATCCCTGACAAAAATACCTTTTCCTACGCAAAATAGGACTATTACTTTGTAAAATTTATACAGGCGTGCGGCATGGGGCAACACGCTAGGCGGGGCAGCAGTGGTGTGATGACCCGACCAGTCGTCTCATGAGTTACCGCTCCATTTCCCCCATTTCAGCTTCTTTACGCTTCGTTATCCGTGTTTTATGTGATCGAGTTTATTAGTTCGAGTTGGAGAGGATTTGGTAAGAAATGAGACACTTAGTTTCTTTTAAGAAGGCTTAAGTTGGAAAAGTCAATTGGATGTTGACTTATGTGTTAGAAGGCTCGGAAGTAAGTTCTGATGGTTAGGTTAGCTTTGGGAGGTGATTTGTGACTTAGGAACGCGATCGGAATGGATTTTTGGAGTTGTAGAGAAGATTTAGGCTTGAATTGGCAAAATTGATATTTTGGCAAATTCCGGTTGATAGGCGATATTTTGATATATGGGTCGGAATGGAATTCCGAGAGTTGCAGTAGCTTCATTGTGTCATTTGGGATGTGTGTGCAAAATTTCAGGTCATTCGGACGAGATTTGATAGACCTTTTGATCGAAAGAATAATTTAAGAGTTCTTGGAGTTCTTAGGCCTGAATCCTATGTTAAATTGGTGATTTGATGTTGTTGTGAGCATTCCGAAGTTTTGAGCAAGTTTGAACGATGTCATGAGATGTGTTGGTACAATTGGTTTGAAGTTTCGGGAGTTCCGGGTAGGTTCCGAGATGTTTTAGTGCCAAAATCATAGTTGTAGCAGGTCTACAGGGGTTGCAGGCCCCGGAAATCACTCACGCGGTCCGCACAAAAATGAGTGCGCCCGCGGTGAGTGCTGTGCGGACCGCACAAAAGCAGCTGCGGCCGCGGTAGGCATCGCGCGGACTGCACAAAAGTGGGCGCGGCCGCGGTGAAGAACCCTCCCGCTGGTCCTACTTCGGAAGCTCATATCTTTTGATCTACAAGGAATTTTTGTAGCCCTTCCGCACAAAAACGAAAGTTGTAGCCCTTCGTGTCTAGTTTCCAGAAAGGTAAAGATATCGCAATTTGTACATCTGTAGCAAAAGTTATGGCCAAAACACTAAAGCCTGTCACTATAGAGGGAGGCCTGTGCAGCCGCGGTTGCCTTTGCGCGGACCGCACTGGCTTGCGCGGACCGCGGTCATTCTGGCGCGACCCGTAGTAGTTGAAACCTGAGGGGTACCTATAAATACGAGGTTTTGGGTTTTATTTAATATTTTGACCTAGAGAGATCGGATTTTGGCGATTTTTTGAAGGTTTTTTCAAGAAATTCATCGAGGTAAGTGATTTTAACTCAGATTTGGCTAGAATACATGAATCTATCACTAAATTCATCATTTAATTCGTGATTTGAGATGGAATTTGGGAAGACAATTGTGAAACCTTTCAAAAATGTAAAATGATGATTTGAAGGACCAAATGGTATCAGAATTTGGTTCGAGATGTCTTTTATGGCCTTGATCTTATTAGAGTTTACCTCAATTCCCTTTTGCTATACCAGAAATCCCAAAAACTTACCAGAGGTGACCCCGAACGAGCATTTCTCGAGGTTAAGCTTCATGTTATGATTCCTTAGGATATCAAAAGTTTCTTGCAGATACTTAAGGTGATCACCTGCATTCAAAGACCTAACGAGCATATTGTCTATATAAACATCCATAGTTTTTCCTATTTGTTTTCCAAACATCTTCTCGGGGTTAAGCTTCATGTTATGCTTCCTTAGGATATCAAAAGTTTCTTGTAGATGCTTAAGGTGATCACCTGCATTCTAAGACTTAACAAGCATATCGTCTATATAAATTCCCATAGTTTTTCCTATTTGTTTTTCAAACATCTTGTTCACGAGCCATTGATAAGTGGCTACGGTGTTTTTCAACTCGAAGGGCATCACATTGTAGCAACATGTACTGAAATTCGTTATAAACGAAGTCTTTTCCTGATCCTCGGGGTTCATCTTAATTTAATTGTACCCGGAATAAGCATTAAGGAAACTCCTTAACTCGTGCCCAGACGTAGCATCAGTCATTTGATCGATGTTTGGTAGTGGGAACGAGTCCTTCGAGCACGCCTTATTAAGATCTTTATAATCTAAACACATGCAAAATTTGTTGTTTTTCTTAGGAACTACTACTACATTGGCTAGCCAGTCGGGATACTTTACCTCTCGGATTGACCTGATGTTAAGTAAATGAGTTACTCCTCTTTGGCGAATTTATTCCTAACTTTCGCAATATGGCATTTCTTTTGTCTTACCAGAGGTATTTGGGATCCATACCTAACTTATATACGGCTACCTCTATCGGGATACCTATCATATCCACATGCAACCATGCAAAATAATCGGCATCAGATTTAAGAAATTTAACAAAGCCAGACCTGAGTTCGGGGTATAGCCCTGTCCCTAAGTGGAATTTCCTTTCTAAGAATTCTTCGAACAATGCAACTTGCTCAAGGTTTTCCGTTGTGGATTTTGTTGCATCTGTCTCCTATGGAACCTGGAAATACCTCGGCACTTGATAATATTCCGACGCTCCTGCCCCTAGGCTAACTTCATCTATTTCGGGAGCAAGCATTATTTCTTATAGTTTCTATGCCGCGTGCCCCTTTCCTTTTCTACCGGAGACGAAAATTGCGTTCATCTCTCTTGTCGCCGGTTGGTCACCCCTTATCTGTTTAACCCCCTCAGGCGTTGGAAACTTCAGCAATTTATGATATATTGATGGTACAACTTTCATCTTGTGCAACCATGGTCTTTCAAGAATAATGTTATATCCCATATCACCATTTACCACTTTGAAAAGAGTTGTTTTCATTACCCCTTCGATGTTTGTGGAAAGCAAAATCTCTCCTCGGGTTGTCATGCTCGCGAGGTTGAATCCAGCAAGGAGTTTTGTGGTCGGAATAATGCTTCGAGTGAGTTTAGCTTGCTCCAATACTCTCCATTGTATGATATTAGTCGAACTTCCTGGATCCACTAGAACACGTTTAATTTTAAAATCTAGCACATTTAAAGAAATTACTAGTGCGTCGTTGTGTGGTAGCAGCAATTCGTATGCATCCTCCTCCGTAAAAGTGATATCGTCTTCGGTGACTTCTCGAAGCTTCTTGTTATGGGTTATTGATACTTTCATTGCCGAGAAGGTGACTTTGTTGATTTCCTTCCCTCCGAAGATCACGTTGATCATTTGGCGCGAGGATCTTATCTTGCTTTCGAGGATTCTGCATTGTCCTTATTATAACCATAATTGCTCTTAGTCAGGTCACTTAAGAATTCTCTGAGATGACTATTCTTTAACAGCGTTGCCACTTCTTCCTGGAGATGTTGGTAGTCCCAAGTCTGGTGGCCATTCATCCCGTGGTATTCACACCACAGATTGGGATCCTTCTAGCTGGGATTAGATCTCGTTAGTTTCGGGAACCATGCTTCTTTGATGTTTCTCATGGCTGACACCAATTCCACTATACTAAAGTTGAAGTTGTATTATGATAACTTGGGGTAAGAAGGATCCCGTGACCCTGACACTTCTTTATCCTGCAGTGATCTATTGTTCCGACAGCGATCTGCCCTCTGTCTAAGGTGAATCTATCTATTGTTCAGAAGCCTCTGATGCGGCCTTCAATCTGTTCATAGGGCAAAAACTGGCCTCTTGAAGTTTGTCTGTTCGTGTCGTAATCATCTTTTGATTTTTCTCTATTCTTCTCCTGTCCATTGGCCGATTATGGAAAACCAACTTGATCATCTTTAATCCTTAGTTTTGATTAGTACTGGTTGTGAGCATCCGCCCAAGTCATTGCTTGGAACTCAAACAGTTTTTCCTTCAGTTTCCGGGAAGCATCTGAACTTCTCTGATTCAGTCCCTTGGTGAATGCTTCAGCTGCCCATTCATCCGGGACAGCCTGGAGCAACATTCTCTCGTTTTGGAATCGGGTGATGAACTCTCGCAGAAACTCGAATTCTCCTTGCCCAATCCTAAATATATCGCCCTTTCGGCATGTACTTTCTGGCCCCGGCATGATTCTTAATGAAAGAATCTGCAAGCATCTCAAAGGAGTCTATGGAATGCTCGGGTAACAATGAATACCACGTCAAGGCTCCCCTCGTGAGAGTCTCTCCGAATTTCTTCAGCAAAATAGATTCATTTCATGAGGAGCTAAATCATTTCCCTTCGCCGCCGTTGTATAGGTGCTAATATGCTCCTGAGGATATGAAGTTCCATAATACTTTGGCACGTCGGGCATTTTAAACCTCTTCGGAATTAGTTTTGGTGATGTGCCTGGTTTGTATGGCAACTGAGTATATTTCCTTGAAACCGGTTCTTTCAGCACTGGTGGTGTGCTCGGGATTTGCTCCATGCGGGCGTTTACTTCCTCATAAACTGTAAGAGTTCATTTTTTAAGGGATCGTTTTCATTATTGGGGCCAGATCTGCTCCCACCAGCCCCATCGAAGCCAACTTCGCCCCTCAGGGTGTTGTTGTCGACCCTCTGCTTTGTTTGATTCACAGGAGCGTCGAGAGGAACTGGTTTTCGTCTATTTGCATTATTTGAAGCCCCTGACAATGCCTGCTTCAACTCCATCATAACCTTATTCTGTTGCATGAGGTGACCTAGAATGATCGTCTGCTTCAACTCCGTCATAACTTTATCCTGTTGCGTGAGGTGACCTAGAATGATCGCCTGTTGCTCTTATAAAACCCTTACCGCGTCAACGATATGTTCCTACTCAGCATCATTGGAGAGTTGTCTCCCGAACATGTCGAGGATATTGTTTGTAAATGCTTTTGGTTAATATAAATACCGAGTCACGAATTGTCATTTATTAAAGGTGAACCAACGTGAGAATCTTTGTAATGTCTACAACATAAACAACATTTATTAATCGTATGAAACTGATGACGGTTAAAAAAAAAAAGTAACACCACTAAAAGGACAATGAAGATGCATCCTTTAAACCTTACTATTATTAGCACAAAAGGAAAATATAAAGCCTTAATTTATTACTCCTAGGATTCTTGGAAGCAGGAAAAGGTTTTACTCAATCCAAAGCAGCAAAGATTTAGATACTGTAATCTAACTTAATTCCCGTACCAAATCTGAAGACATCAAAATCATCCAAATAGTGTCTACATTGAAACATGATTTAATTAAAAAACCACATTACAGAAAAAGCTGAACCAGGGTCTTGGCCAAAATGAACAGCAACATAAAACTTGGTTACGCATACCAAAACATATGCTTTGCAACTAAAGCTAAAAGTAAATCCTAGCAATAGTAATATTAGCAGTGATTATAGAAATATTTTTGCATAATCATATTCATAGCATCTTAATACTCACTCTAAATGATAAAAAGAAATATACTAATTTCTTGTCACTTAGCGATCAAATGGGCCAGTAGAATCAAGCTGTCTGCAAAGGGTCAGGTACGTGAGATAAAGAACACGATCCTTAGCACCAGTCCTGTGATTCTTGTTATGTTTGCAGAAATACTTGAGCTGTTCAAGAGTACAACACCCAAGAAACTGACCCAATAGCAAGAAAAGCCAATTAATCTCTTTTTTTTTGGGTGCGATAATAGGCTTCACACTGTTCTCTTGTTCACAAAACTTGCAGGTTGGCAATGCAGGGTTCATCCAAATATCAGGCGCACGGTCATGCATGGCCACCTTGTGTAGAGCAATAAAGGCCCCAACTTGGGCAAACTTTTCCCTTAAATCGAACTCTATTTCATATTTTCGTTCGCACCTCTTGCATTGAACATCTCCAGTAATAGTAAAAATCTGCTTCGAGTTAAGGGTGTTGAGGCTGTGAATGATTGCTCGTTGATTTGTGGCCCAAGAGTAAGGTGGTGGGATGGTGTCGCTTTTTCCCGATTCACGAAGTTTTCGCCGATTGCGCCGAATTGGACCGTGACGAGATGGGGGTGGGCCGAGTACAAAAGCTGATTGTACGGAGGGGAGTGTTGGTGCAGTAACTGCAGGAGTAGCAGAAGAAAAAGACGACCGAGACAATGTGAAATAGTTATTGTCGTTTTGTTGAGAGAAATTTGTTGGGATCTGAAAATCTTGGCTATTGTTTTCATGACTGTTGTTGTTGTTGTTGTTTTGTCCTTGCATAGGGTCGTGCCTCGACATTTTGTCTCTGTACAAAGAGATTAAGGAAACATTGATGAGAATATATATGCAAATAGATCGAAGAAAGAGGGAAGGAGAAGGGTTTGTTATGTGTAAAATGTAGGAGTGTGGGGAGCGGATAACTACAACGAAACAAAAGAGGCGATAGTAATTCCATTTGGTGTAGACTTCTTTTTGAATTTCGGGAAAAAAATGCCTTTTCAACTTCAAGAGGGAATAAATTCATCATGTCCTTTTCTATAATTAAAAGTATTAGTGAGGGAATAAATTCATCATGTCTTTATCTATAATTAGTATTAGTACTCGCGAGGCACCGTCAATAGGAACTACTACTATATTGGTATTCATATCTTATTTATAATATTACATCAAAATTAATGCTTTAATATTTAAATTATATTTTTTACTGAGGCTATTTATTTTCTTATAGTATTTTTAATACTCCTATATATGAAAAAAAAATTAAAGATTGTTAAAGTGGTTCACTAACATTCTTTCAAGCTAAGAAAATAGAAGAAAGCTTTGGAGCCTAAATTTTATAGTCACTTTGTAACGCAAATTATTTGTAATTATTTATCCGTTCTCATCTATAGAAATATCCTTTGAAAAAGTATTATATTAATAATTTATCTTTTCAAATTATCATTCTTATCATATTTTCTCTTTATATTAAAATACAAAAATAAATATTTCTAATTAAATAATAAAGTAACTACACACAATTTAAGATTATTATTATCTTTCAAATGAAATTCAAAAATAAACACACTCAATTAAAAAATTAACTACATTTTATGTTATTACATTACCCATTAATATTGTTTAAAAACTGCTATGTGAATTTTTAATAATTTATTATTTATCTAAATATCATTATTCATTACATAACTTCCCATCATCACTCTATTTCTATATCCTCTTTGGAGATTTCAGATAATGTTAGTCTCTTCCCTAGAGAAAACTAATAGAAAAAACAAATATGTACCATCAATATAAAAACCAAATGAATGAGCCTGCAGTGAAAAAAGTATAATGAATATTATTATTTATTCATCATTAAAATTTTCAGTTGATTTGGTTTAAGATTGAAGTATCAAATAGAATATTTAAAATATCTATAGATCAAGATAAGGTTATCTTTCAAAATTTAACAAATAACATAGATTTATTTTCCAATTCAAACTTTTGTTTGTTTTCAATTAAAAAATTTAAGCATTTCGTTTGTTAACCTTTATCTCCAATTATCAATTCAAATTTTAAACTTTATCTTCCAATATTTTAAATTTATATAAATTAATCTCTAAATATTTTTGGAGCTTTGTTTGTAAGGACGGTCGTTTTGAGCATTTTAGCCCTGATCCCCTAATTTATGCTTCCTCTATGTTATATTAAAGTTACATGATGTGTCGGGGTGTTTGGTTTTGGTTTCGGGTGAGTTTCAGAGTGAAATGGGGCACATAGTCCCTAAGTTTGAGGTTTAAGTCGTAGGAGTTGACCGTAGTTTGACTTGTGTGAAGATAACTCCGGAATGGAGTTTTGATGGTTCCAATAGCTCTGTATGGTAATTTTGGTCTTAGGAGAATGTCCGGATGTTGATTTGGAGGTCCGTAGTTCGTTTCGGCGTGAATTGGCGAAACTTGAAAAGTTGGAGGATTTTGGAAAGTTTGACCGTGAGTTGACTTTATTGATATCGGGTCGGATCCCTATTCTGATCGGAGATGGTGCCAGGATCGAGGTGACACACTCATCCTAGCGCCCGGAGCCAGCCCATGATCTTCTCTGACCTAGCGTTTTTAGTAGCCAAATTGTCAACTCTAGCACGCAGGTCAGTGACCGAAGTGCATAGGCCAGCCATCTCCTGCTCCAAGGATGTCATGCGGGTACTCCGGGCTTGTGATGGCCCCACCTCATCAATAATCTTCCCAGGTGGGGCGGCAGCATGCATAGCTCTCTCATCATCATCGTCGGTATCGTCATCATCTACCACAACCTGCTTTTTCCCAATTATGATTTTGCTAGCCTTGAATGCGGCTTTTCTTGGCACCTTCCCATCTACTATGGGATTTTTACGAACTCGTGAAGCACGACATAACTTGGTGACTAGGGAAGGGAAGTAGAACCCTTTGAGTATTTTCGGGGAGCGAATGAACATTTTATCTTGAATGAGCTGGGCCACATCAAAATCGTGGTGGTTCATAAAACAATAAATCGCCACTGCTCTTGGCCCATTAACATCTGTAGTGTTGCTAGATGGCAACAAACGACTGTTGATGATTGTGATCCAACACTTAGCTTCCCAAGTCAGAGATTGGGAGTCCAGGTTAATTCTTTGCTTTATCCATATTGGATCCCGGCCAGCCACACAGATTTGTTTCAACAATTAGTTGCCACCAAATAGGTGGGCGTTGATAATCCTGGTAATAATCCATCTCTCAGTGAAGACCGATAACTTGTACACTCGGCGGATGGCCTCAAGAGACGCATTCACCTAGGTATTTCGTACCATGATAACCCTATCAACATGCTCCGGGCAATTCGCATAAAATTCCCTTACCATCAGTACATTGCCCTCTTCCGGATCATTAAAGAAGATGTCCAACTGACGCATCCTCAATTCTTCAAAGATACTTGGGCAATCAAGTTGCATGGCATGCCTATCAATGTGTACCTCAGGCAATAACTTCTTGGATGACTTTGTATTAAACCTATCTTGAGCCGCTTTGGAGACAAATCGAGTGTGGTCAAACTGGTCCGCACTAGCCTAAGCTCGAGCTCTAGATGAACCTCCTAGTCCACTAGCGGAGGAACCTGTGGCACATCTTTTCCTTGATTTAATGCATTGTACTTGACAAAACAAAGGCTACTATTAGTGAGGGTTTGAGTTGTGTGAACCTTGGGTGGTTACTCAGACTTCACCACCACCATGGTCACATTAGCCATTGCAGCTCCATTGGGGAAATTTCACAAGCACCTTGTAAGCATGGACTATAATTTAACACACATATCCCATGGAAGCATAAATTCTCCCCTTAAATCAACCATTATCACTTCACAACTCCATCCCATCACAATTAACTTCACACAACAATACCAAGCTCTTCTCTACAACATTTTACACATTACCCACTAAAAAGAAGAAAAGAAAACTAAAAATCTAACTATAGATACCACAACATTTCAAGTATTAAAATTGCAAAATAGAAAAGTACAAGAAGAGATATGGAAAGCATGACACATCTTGTTCTAGTAGAAGGGAAAGAAGTGGGTTTGTGAGAGATGGGAAGAAGAGGAAGAAGAGAGGGGCATTAGGTTAGGGTTTAGAGTGAGAGTGAGGAGTGGGAAAAGTGGGGGGAGGGGGGTTGTGTTATGTTTAGTGAGTTTAGAAGAGAGAAAGAAAAGAAAAGAAAATAATTTTTTTAATTACACTTACCTGGGCTGTAGAAGGGCGCGATTCACCGAGGTTGCGGTGAAAGAAGAGCACAAAACATAATAGTCGAGAATAGCCGCGCCCACGCCGTGGTCCCACCGCGGTCGCGGTGAGCCAGAAATAGTATAGGTCGAATTTGCCTCGCCCACGCCACGGTCGTGATCACATGTTTCCGTAATATATATATATATATATATATATATATATATATATATATATATATATTATAAGAGTGTTAGTTTCATACACATCTGGTACAACAAAAAAACAAAAGAAAAAGAAACAAAAGAAAACATGTGTTGCCTCCTACACAACGTCTGATTTAACGTCGCGGCACGACGCAGGCTCATATCATCACTCCTCATTTGTGTATTGGGGCTCCTCTAATGTTATCACCACATTTTCCCCATTTTCTTCAGTCATTCCGAGGTAATGTTTCAACCTCCGCCCATTCACTGTAAATTTGTTCGTCCCATCTTCAGATTAGATCTCCACAGCTCCACTTGGGAACATTTGCACCACTCTGAACGGTCCTGACTATTGGGACTTCAATTTACCCGGGAACAACCTCAATCTTGAGTTATATAGCAACACTAATTCTCCGAGTTCAAAGTTCCGATTCAAGATATGCTTTTCATGCATCAGTTTTATCCTGCCTTTATATAGTCTAGCACTCTCGAATGCCTGGAACTGGAATTCCTCAAGCTCATGCAACCCATTAACTCTGTTGGTGCCCGCTGTCTCCATGTTTAAGTTCAGCTGACACAATGCCCACAGTGCTTTGTGTTTGAGCTTAACTAGAAGGTGGCTTGCCTTTCCAAATACCAACTTGTATGGTGAAATACCAATTGGAGTTTTAAAGGCTGTGCGGTATGCCCACAATGCATCATCCAGCTTCCTCACCCAATCAGTTCTTGTTGCATTCACTATTTTTGAGAGGACACTTTTGATTTCTCTATTGGACACTTCCACCTACCCGCTTGCTTGTGGGCGGTATGGTGAGGCTACCTTGTGGCGAACTCCATACTTCTCCAACAGGCGTGCAAACGCTCTATGGCAAAAATGAGAGCCACCATCACTGATTATGGCTCGGGGGTGCCAAAACGTGTGAAGATGTTTTTCTTTAGGAAACTGGTCACCCCTTTTGCATCATTAGTTGGAGAGCAACTACTTCGAACCACTTGGAGACATAGTCAACAACAACCAATATATACTTGTTACCGTATGAGCTGACGAAAGGCCCCATGAAGTCGATCCCCCACATGTCAAACACTTCCACCTCTTGGATTATGGTCATTGGAATCTCATGATGACGAGATATGTTGCACGTCCTTTGACATTCATCACAGCTTTTGACCTAAGCATGGGTATCCTTGAACAATGTAGGCTAATACAGGCCTGATTCCAGCACCTTTGCTGTTGTCCGAACTTCTCCAAAGTGTCCACCATATGGCGAAGCATGGCAAGCCTGTAAAATAGAGGGTTGATCTTGCTCGGGGATACACCGCTGGATCATGTTATCAACACATATTTTGAACAATAGAGGTTTATCCTAATAATACACCCGATAATCACCGAATTTTGTTTTCTTTTGAATTGAGGAGAGATCATGAGGTACAATACCACATGCTATGTAATTAGCAATATCAGCATACCATGGTGCCTCTTCCATTGTCACAGCAAGTAATTGCTCATCAGGGAATGTCTCAAGGATATCTTCAACTTCCATTCTCTTTTTTGCCCCTTCCAACCTCGAGAGGTGGTCTGCTACTTGGTTGTCTGTCCCCTTTTGGTCACGAATCTCCAAGTCAAATTCTTGTAGCAATAGAACCCAGCGAATCAAGCAGGGCTTTAACTCCTTCTTTGCTATCAAGTACCTAATGGCTGCATGGTTTGTATAAACAATAACTTTCGAGCCAATCAGATAAGACCTGAATTTGTCGAAGCCAAAACTTTTCCATGACCGTATAGTTCAGTTGTGCACCACTAAGCGTCCTGCTTGTATAGTAAATTGGGTGCATAATTTTCTCCTTGCGCTGCCCCAAAATCGCTCCAATAACGTAATCACTAGCGTCGCACATCAGCTTGAATGGTTGCTCCCAATTGGGTGCAGTCACCAGTCTCTTCTTCAGCTCCTCAAATGCTAACCTACAATCATCAGAAAACAAAAAGTGCTGGTCTTTTTCAAGCAGCTTACATAAGGGATTAGCAATTTTTGAATAATCCTTGATGAACCGCCTGCAGAATCTGGCGTGCCCAAGGAAACTTCTCACTAATTTCATTGAAGTGGGTACTGGGAGCTTCTCAATCACATCAACTTTTGCATGGTCTACTTCAATCCCCTTTTTGGACACTCTATGCCCCAACACTATGCCTTCTTGTACCATAAAATGGCACTTCTCCCAATTCAGCACCAAATTTGTCTCCACTCATCGTTTGAGCACTCTTTTAAGGTTGTGAAGACAATCTTCGAATGAATCCCCTAATACGTAGAAATCATCCATAAACACCTCCATAATGTCTTCGACCATGTCGGTGAAAATGGCTAACATACACCGCTGGAATGTGGCCGATGCATTGCAAAGTCCAAAGGGCATCCTCCGAAAGGCAAAGATGCCATACGGACATGTGAATGACGTTTTCTCTCTATCTTACAGGGCTATTGACATCTGATTGTACCTCGAGTATCCGTCCAAGAAATAAAAATGGGATCGCCCAACTAACCTGTCCAACATCTGGTAAATGAAGGGTAAGGGGAAATGGTCTTTTTGGGTGGCTGCGTTTAATTTCATGTAATCCATGCAAATCCGCCACCCTATGACTGTACAAGTTGAGATCAACTCGTTCTTCTCATTTTGTACAACTGTCATTCCACCCTTTTACGGTACACACTGGATGGGGCTTACCCAATTACTGTCAGAGATGGGAAAGATGATGCTAGCGTCCAGCCACTTGATTACCTCCTTTTTCACTACCTCTTTCATATTCGGGTTCAACCTTCGTTGATGTTTCCTGGAAGGTCTGTGTCCTTCTTCCAGACGAATCTTGCGCATGCAGAAGGCTGGGCCGATACCCTTTATGTCTGCCATGGTCCAACTAATGGCAGTTTTGCATTCCTGCAACCCCTGCAATAATTGTTTTACCTGCACAACTAGCAAACCAGATGATATAACAACATGCAAAGTAGAATTGGGACCCAAGAAAGCATACCTGAGGTGAGCTGGAAGCGGTTTCAGCTCCAACTATGGTGGTTCCTTTATTGATGATTTTGCAGGTGGTGTAGCTCTCTTTTCTAATTCAAGGGGCTCGAACTGAGGTTCCCTCTTCCAGAATCCTTGGCCTTCAAGTGCCATGACCCACTCTGCCAACCCTTCACCATCTATCTCCTCTAAATTTGTCAAACAAGCTCCCAATGGATCTTTGGCATTCTGGGTCTCATCATCTTCATGCAAGATCACATCCACAACTTCCACTAGTGAGCAATTTGCGTATTCACTAGGTCTCCTCATGGATTGTTGAACGTTGAATATTACTTCTTCATCGTTTAACCTCATTTTCAATTCCCCGTTTTCACAATCAATCAATGCTCTCCCAGTGGCTAAGAATGGCCTCCCCATAATGATGGGTATCTCCTCATCTACCTGGAAATCTAGAATAACAAAGTCCGCAGGGAATACAAACTTTCCCACTTGTACCAGCACATCATCAAGAATCCCTGTCGGCCTTTTAACCGTGCAGTCAACCAGTTGCAACAGTATCGAAGTTGGTCTAGCTTTTCCAATGCCCAGTTTTGTATATATTGCCAAAGGCATCAAGTTTATGCTAGCTCCTAAGTCACACAATGCTTTTGCAAAGTCATAACTCCCAATAGTACACGGAATAGTGAAGCTACCTGGGTCAGACATCTTTTGAGCCATGGGTCTTGTCACTACTGCGCTACATGTCTGTGCCAGAGTTACTATGGAAAGATCCTGAAAGTCAAATTTTCGTGACATCAGGTTCTTCATCATTTTTGCGTAGCCTAGCATTTCCCTCAAGGCATCAATCTGAGGGATATTCAATTGAATCTGACAAAGCATCTCCATGAATTTCCTGTATTTATCTTCTTTCTTTTGTTTTGCTAGTCTCTGAGGGAATGGTGCAGGCATAACTCTTTGTCCACTGCTTACTGGCTGTTTTTTGTTGGAATTTTGTGGCACAAGAGGTACCACCTATTCTGCAACTTGTTCACTTTCTTTAGCCTTACCCTTATCAATCTGAGCTTGTTCAACCACCACTTCAGTGAGTTCTGCTGATTCATCTATCTCTAATGGAACTGGAGTGGCTGGTGTAGTCTCTCTTCTGGATTGAGCAACTTCTTGCTCCCTGTCTAAATCTCTCCCATTCCGGAGACTTACTGCCATCAGTTGATTTGGGTTTTGCTCCTTGGGGTTAATATTCATGTCGGCTGGCAATGCTCCCTAGGTGAGGTTATTTAAGGCCATGGATAGCTTCCCCAGTTGAGTTTCAATCCCCTTAATTGCTGAGTCATGCGCTGCCAAATTCTCCTGCATCTTACCATTTGTTCCAATTAGTTGTTGTAGCATACCCCTGATTTCTACTATGTTGCCGTCTTTTTGTTGAGGAGGTGGCTGATATGCCAACTGTTGCTGGTGCTGCTATTGATAGCCATGTTGTCTCTGATATGGCACCATTTGGCCTTGGGGCTGCATACCTCCAGGTTGTGGCATGTTTGGTCTGTACTGCTGGTTGGGTGCTGGTCTCCATTGTTGTCCTCATTGCCTCTGACCCCCCAAAATTGTTAACATAATTCATATCCTCTCTTAACCCTTGGTTGTCACCTTCTCCACTCTATGAACACTCATAAGATTGATTAATGCACGGTGTACATAGTCCTCCATTTGTTGTGTCAATGATATGCACTTGCTTTGTACCCATCTCATCAATCTTCTTCATCAGTATACTCATCTAAGTCTGAGTGTGTCTATGTTCTCTGCATGTGAATTATTTGGGTCAAGAGGAACTGAATGCACTATTGGTGTCAGGGTCGTACCTCTCCTCATCCACCCCAAATTTTGGGACATCTTGTCAAGAAGGATTTTACACTCTGTGAATGTCTTGCTCAGAAATGCACCCCTAGCAGAAACATCTACATTGGCTTTTAAATTGTCTGCAAACCCCATAGAGAATCTCTGGCCGAGCATCTGGTCTGGAATACCATGGTGGGGACACTTCACTGGAATACTTTTGAATCTTTCCCATTTCCTGCAACGTCTCAGTAGGTTGCTGCTTGTACTGCAATATCTCATCAATCTGTCTTGCAGTCTTGTTGGGCAGGTAAATCTTGTTCAGGAACTGCTTGATCAATTCTTCCCAAGTGGCAATGGAATTTATTGGGAGCGAATTCAACCAAGTCTGTGCTTCCCTAGTCACAGAGAACGGAAACAATAACAGCTTGATGGCTTTTGGGGTAACATTTGCCTGCTTTTGGGTCATACAAAATGACATAAAATTTTTCGGGTGTTGTTGAGGGTCTTCAATATGTGACCCTGAGAACAATCCCTTATTTTGCAGAAGATGCAGCATGTTGTTGGTGATCTGGAATGCCTCCGCTTGTATTGGGGGCACAGCAATGGCGGTGGCCAGGTTGTCAGTTGTTGGTTGTGCCCAATCATAGAGGGCAGCTTCTGGCACAAGAGGTGCCACCACTCTGACGTTTGGGTCATCTTGATCATCCTGATGTTCCTGTTGACGTTATCTACGTCGCCCATTTCAATTTCAAGTTGGTGTGTTTGGTGTGATTGTTTGTTCTTCTTGTTGGCACGGTTTAATGCCCTGAATGTTTTCTCGGGGTCTGAGAGTCCTTCAAGCAGGTCACCAGTCCTCAAAGAATCTCTAGGCATACACCTGAATCACATAAGAGTCCAAACGAGAGAATTTCAATGAAAAGATATTAGACACCGTAGAAAATTAATCTAAACTAATAATTCTAGCACTACTTCTAAGTTGTAATAAATAACACCATTAGCTCCCCGACAACTGCGCCAAAATTTGATCATGCCCAACTATGCCTTATAAAAGACAAAGCGGTCATTGCAAATATAATCTGATTTCAAGTCCGGAATCGAATCCTCAAGGAACAAACCTATCTATTACAACTCTTAGTGATGCTAGTACAAGCTCAAATAATTTCTGAAAGCAAGATTTTTATCAATAAATTTTGGGTTTCGTTTAACTAAAGTAAAATGATATTAAAACTAATAATATTCTAAACAAAAGATAATTCAATGGTAAAAAGATCTAGGGTATTGATTTCCCCAATTGCTAGTTTAAGTTTTAACTCTTTTGCTATAATCTTGCCGTAATACTCTATGAGGATTATGAGTTATGGGCTACCGTAATTATCTCTTGATCAATTACGATAATTTACTAGAAGCATTCTCTCGAACTACTCTAGCTGATAATTTATGCAGCTCTGAATTATCCCACCAAAGTTTTGTTATCTCTAACCCCACTTTTAAATTCAAGTAATGAATCTCTTCAATTACCCAAAAGTGGTGTTGTTCAACAACAATCTAACCTAGTATTCTTCCTCAAGCAATACAAGGCAATTAGACACGATTAATCAATGGCTCATTCAATTAATCACCATACTAAACGTAGTTGAATAATCATATAATAAATCCGGCTCGATTATAACAAAATTGAGTCAAAACTTCATCTAACAATTGGTTCCATCAACCCTAGATTAAATATTTAGCTACTCATAGTAAAGCAAGATAAAACCATAAAATCATTCATAATTCACAAATAATGATAACAAGAAGAAGATTGAAAAACTCTAATGGTTTCTTGATCTTCTCACACTTGTTCTTACCTCCAATTCAGTATAAAAACTAGCCTAACCTTGACTTGGGCGAGTTTGTTGAGTTTATATAAGGTTAGGATAAGTTTCCCATGATTTACACTTTATCCCTTAAACTTCTTGGCTCCCTCTAGATCGACACCGGTCGCGGCACGACCGTGGCGATTTTAAACATTCTGTTTTCTACTTTTCTTTCACCGCATTCCAGCCGCGGTCCCACCGCGATCGCGATGAACTGTTACCCAGTTTTTCTTTGCCTTTTCTTGCTCGTTTTCATCCAGGCTCTTCTCGATTGGCCTTGTCTCTACATAATTGACTCCAAAACACTCTATATCCTCCTCCTAACTCGGAGTAGTTCTTGCAAAGCATAAAAACCTCAATTAAAGCATTTTGTTATCATTTAGCACTTAAAACATCAATAAAGTATGGTTAACTTCGAGCATACATAGCATCTACATTGCATAATATAGGCTACTATCAATAAACTTTACCCAAAATATTACGAACTCAAATATATGATTTATTCATAATTCCATGTCTAAATTTTGTGGTAAAATCCAAAAATACCAATTTCTAGGTTTCTTAAAAAATTCACAATTACTACAAATTTTCATGTTTAATACCCCTATAAATCATGTATTTAACTCACATTGGTAGGAATCACTTACCTCGTGAAGGGTGATAAAAATGGCACTCCAAAATCACCCCCAAGGCCAGCTCCAATGAGAGAAATGAGGTAAAATTAGCCAAACCCACTTACTTAATAGAGTATTCTGCCTAGCGATGTTCCGCACCTGCGGAACTTCTCATGCTTCTGTTGCTCGCTTTTGCGGAAGCACCGTCGCAGGTGCGGCTTCCCCCAAGGTTCCAGCTTTCCTCTTCTGCGGACATACAATCGCAAAAGTTAATATGCTTCTGTGGAAAATCACCCGCATCTGCAGACCTCCCAGCTCAAGCAGCATTTCACACTTGCGCGACCATAACCGCAACTGTGACTCCGCATTTCTCACGTGCGAACGCACCAGAAGCCTTAAGCTTCTACAATTCCTTAAGTCTAAAATCGGATCCAATTCCACTCTGATTCGCACCAGAGGCCCCAGGGACCCTGTCCAATCATACCAACGCATCCGAAAACATAATACAAACTTAGTCGAAGCCTAAAATCATGTCAAACAACATCAAAACTATAAATCGACAATCGAAACCTTTCTTTAAACTTTCAAATTTTTGAACTTCGCCGAACGCATTTGAATTATACTTAAATATCTTGGAATGACGCTAAATTTTGCGTGAATGTCACAAATAACAATACGAACCTATTCCAAGGCTCGAAATCCAAAATGGACATTGATAACACCAAAGTCCACCTCAAACCAAACATAAGAATGTCTTAAACTTTCAAAATGCCAACTTTTCATAGTAAGCGCCGAAATGCTCCTAGACCACCAGATACTCGACCCGAACATATGTCCAAGTATGAAACCATCATATAAACCTATTGGAACCTTCAAATCCGATTCTGAGGTCATTTGATCAATAGTCAAACCTTAGTCAACTTTTCCAACTTAAAGCTTTCGAATTGAAAATTTTCCTTTCGAAACAACTCTAAACTCCCCAAATTTAATTCCAACAACACGTATAAGTCACAATATATGAAGTGAAGCTAGTCAAGGCCTCAAACCACCGAACGACGCACTAGATCTCAAAACTACCGGTCGGATCGTTACATTATCCCCCACTTAAACGTACGTTCGTCCTCGAATATGCCACGAACTACTCCGGAGTTGCCCCAAAATCACTATTTAACACGTTGTGCAACTGCTTGTGCCACTACAACCCATGTGATCATAGTTTCTCAAGCCATACGAAAGATCCTCCCTTTATCCTTACTTAGCATGCCTTAGAACCAAATTCCAACATCCGAAATTTTCTGCAAGACTTGATTCTAACATACAAACACCGTATCAATCTCGACACGCTGAACCCACACATGACCATGCACCCATGCTGACATCATACCATGCACTACATAACTCATTATCCCATGATAACCTCCTTCGAGCACAACAGTTTCAAGTTTACTGGCTAAAGCCCGTTGTTTACCTCATAACGCATATAAGCCCGGTCTCAATCCTCGCAATACTGCAACGATGAAAGAGATGTGCAGGAACTCATAACCACCCGTCAAATCTGCTTGCCAAGAACCATTACCTCATTCAGAACTAAATAGTGACATTATCCCTTCAATATACCTAACAAAAATCTGATCGCACCGATTTCAGGTCCATAAACTTCGTCTCACCCAGTACAAGATGCTCCGGCAATGAGCCATTTCAAACACTAACCAAAATCTCATATGACGCCTTTAATGCGCCAACCAGTTACAACTTGAATATTATATATAAGGAAGAACGAGCTCTATAAAAAATTACCCAGCCCGCATAACAAATAAATCGGCTGAACAGATGCTATGAACCTTCCTCAGAGAATGAGAAACAAAATACACAAAAATAAATATAGGGAGTCGTACTCAACATCTCACTATTCCAACGTACAACCTGATCCACACATGATACCATTGCGGTGTGCAATCCGATCCAAATATGATACCATTGCAGTGTGCAACCCGATCCAACAACATACCTGTGGTGGTGTGCCACCCGATCCACACATAATAATAAATAAGGAAATACCCATCAAGACATAATGCTTATACCTACGAAATACCCGAATATTGACCACCAGCACGCCAAGTGTAAAAATACAACCCTAGGGAGACAAATAGTACCATGCACTACAAAACTCGAGCTCGGCTAAGGTGCAACAATGACAAGCTATATAGAACCACAACACACGTACGAATAATCACACCATCTCACAACCCACATGGAATAATTTAGTATTACATAAGATAGTTGACGATAGGAGCAACATCCGACACCCGAAGGCTCTTCCATAAATAATGCTATGCTGAATGAACACATCCGACCTGACGTAAAGCATGAATTCATATTGGATCTACTAGTGGACCTTAAACCGATTCCGATCATCCCATACTGGGCACATAACCCTCCAAGAATCCACAATAACCCTATTCATGACACAAAAGAGTAACTTTCGAATTTGGAACAAATTCCCACATTCTGCGACCAAAGAAATAGAGCGCCTCTTTGTCACAATCTCTCCCATTTGCGATAGTATAAAAATTTCCATACTTGATTTAAGTTTCAAACAATCGGATGACTAACACGTCCCACTTATGAGATCTTCTTGTGGGATATACTCCCATATCCCTCCACACCAGGTAGTAAAATTTGAATGTTAAAATCCACCGATCATGCTATTTTTATAATACTGGCTAAGCACCCGCATTTCAATACCCAACACACCATCCCTAGGCTGCCTAAAAATAGTGCCAGCATACTTTGGGCATGTAAAGTCCCATCGGGATGATTATGGGTGAAAATAGTTATTTCAAAATCAAGATGGAAAGTGAGGTGCATAAGATTTGACAAAATCGACTAAGTTTGTAGAAGGTTCGTATTCCAGTAGGTTTTAGTGAAAATGAGTAAGGTATTTGGGAAAACTCAAAGCATGAACGTTGTAGGCCTTTGAAATAGCTTTCCAACGATATATTATGGAGCCCGAACGGATCTCTGTGCAAAACGTTATGCGCGTTTTACAGAACAGTATGCGATATGCGCGCCGGTAGCGCGGCCGCGCTAATTTTGAGGCAGTGTTACTGCCGTTTAGCGCGGTCAGTAGCGCGGGCAGGCCTCCAAATGCACGGGCGCATTAGTGGGGGGTCGTATTAAAGCTATATTTCGTCTCCCACAGCCCCAAAACATAAAAACTTGCTCTAGAAAGGAGAACTCTCAAAAATCTAACTCCCTAAGGGTCCTTCCACCACCCAAGGTAAGTTCTAATGGTGATTCTAAGTTAATTTAAATATCCCAATATCTTATTAACATGGGTAAACCATCCATATCATTAGATATTCGTTTAGGGCATCATTGTTGAGAGAAGAAACCCTAGAACTTGAATTCAAGAAGATTGAACGTCAAAAAGGTAATGTCTTCACCCTCTAATTGATTCTAGCATTGGATTAATGATTATTGACTCAATTTCATGAGATATGAGTTGATGGGTTTTATGGAAAAGCATGAACAATTATAGGTTTGGCTTGTTGATTGTTTATTATTGGTTAAGGGTGTTGTTTACCTTATGGGTGATAAAGAATAATGTTAGATTATAACTATTTGAGACTTTAGAATTTATCTAGGAGCAAGAGAATGGGTTATTGGGTGTAGAGACACCATTAATAAGGACTATGAAGCTTTATGCCACCAAGTATTTGAGAAAATGCTTAAGTGACCAAAACATGAGTATTATTGATAATACGGAATCTCTTTAACTTGTATTGATATATATTGAAGTTGAAGGGGTTGGCAAAAGTTATATTATGCTCAAGAGCAGGAAGTTAAGGTATGTGAAGCTAACTCTCTATGTTTGGAATATTAATGATTCTCCCTACACTACGTTTCTTTTACGACGTATCAATTGCCTCAAAAAATATAGTTAAGCCTAGTTCCTTAAATAGTTGTAGAGCTTCTATTCTCTAGCTTCATAACTCGATCATGACTTTCATTTTAAATGTTGTGAGCTTAGTCCGTATTCAATATAGACTTGGGTTTGATGCCCCCGAGTCTTAGTATAGATTACTCAATATGCCATAAACAGTTAAAGTTTGAGTGTTCATAATCAGTTCAAGAATACATGTCTCAGTCTGGTCCTATTCAGTATCCCAGTATTATGTAACTCAATGTGATTCAGTATTTCACTATCATATATTGCAGTATGATTCTCAGTTCCTGATTTTAAATCCCTGAATGTTGAACACTTGTATTTGGGCCTGAGGCCGTTGTTTATGCTTTACGCATCTTTGGGCCTGAGGCCACAATTTATGTTTTATGCATCTTTGGGCCTGAGGCCGCAGTTTATGCTTTATGCATTTTGGACCTGAGGTCGCAGTTATGTATACGTATACTTGGGCCCGAGGCCGCAGTTTGTGCACATATATATATATATTGGGCCTGAGGCCGCAGTTTAATATTCAGATAAACAGGTTGTTCATCATTCAGAAGAGGGAGTATTCATATCCTTACTTCCTTTCTGTCACGACCCAAAATCCCAACCCGGTCGTGATGGCGCCTCTCGTGAGGACAAGGCCAGCCATTCAACAAAACAGTACATCTCTTTATAATTACTTAGCTGGAATAAGTCTAAATCATGGGCAATATAATCTTAAATGTGAAATAAACGTGATAGAACAAGGAAAACCCTCCCAACTCAGCCCGAAATCGGGGTGTCACAAGTTATGAGCTACTATAGAGTTTACTAATATTTTACAAAGTCTGAAATTATCATAAATAACAAAGATAAGGGAGAAAACGGGGCTGCGGACGTCAACAGCTACCTCGTTACTCCTAGTCACCGCCTGGTCTGGAAAGAATCAGCGCTCAGGAGCGAACTCAGCTCTGCCTGTATCTGCACACACGGTGCAGGGAGTAATGTGAGTACTCCGACCCAGTGAGTAATAAAAATAAATAACGACTGAAAACATGAAATCTCATAACGGTGCAATATAGCGCTATCCCAAGCAGTAAAATCAGTTATACAGTAAAATAGTGAATATCGGATAATTCTTCTTTTAAAACAGTAAAGACAAATAATTTCCACAGAAAGGATAACTCAAAAGCTTGCCCCTCGGGCTCAATATGTAAATCTCAGTATAGTATCAGCCCCTCGGGCTCACTTCCAACTCACCAGCACATAATATCAGCCCCTCGGGCTCACTCCCAACTCACCACACACAAGCAACGGCCTCTCAGGCCCACTCCCAACTCACCTGGGTACCCTGCGCTCACTGGGGGTGTATACAAACTCCGGAGGGGCTCCTACAGCCCAAGTGCAATATCAATAGGCTTGAAAGCCTTCACACATCACACTCGAGACCTGAAAGCCTCCTCACATAACACTCGAGGCCTGAAAGCCTCCTCACATCACTCAACATATCCTCACGTATGGCCCTCGACCTCAATCAGTCCAGAAAATAATCATAAGCCTCTTGGGCATCAGTAAAACAATAGTGCTCATCTCAACAGCATTATAAATGTCATTAAATCTCGAGTTGAGTATAAACGTAGCTGAGTTCACAAAATAATATTTTAAGTGTGAGTATGAGTTCAGAAAACTACAAGTGTTAGTTGTTGTGTTAATGAAAGAGTCATGTATTTATAGTGTGAAAAACAGGCAGAAATAAGGTAAGAAAAATTATTATGGAACTGAGTATCAATTAAAACAATCAGTATAAGATTTCCTTTAATTAAGGAATTCAGACTTAAACGGTAATGAGCAAAAGTTATTTAAGGAAAGAAATCAAATAAGCATCTTGTGCAAAGTAGGCAATTAGGGGTAAATACATAGGAGTTTAATTAAGGGCAGAGTTTAGAAATACACGGTTAAAACAAATAAGGTAAGAATCAATTAGTACACAGTAGATCAAGGAATCAGAGATTTGTAACTACTAGTCCATGAATAAACCAAGTCAGAAAGGCTAAGGAAAGCTTTCGACTCAAACCAAGTAACAGGGCAATCAGCAAACAAGGAAAGAAATCAATCAGACTTACACCAAAAGGAAGTCTGAATCATTCAAAAAATTGAAAGACATTTAGAGGGGAAGTTCAACACATATAAAGAGTGCACAAGTATTAGGCATGCGAGGCTGAATTTAGGACGAAGAAAAAGTGTCATGCAATTGCACAATCAGTAAGTAGTAGACTATAGGAACATGGTAATCACAGGGTAACTCGGCAATGGAGAAGAGAGAGTATCAAATAGCATACAAAGAGTCCAGTAGAAGGACCTTAGAAAAGTTTAGCAGGGAATCAGAATCATATAAAGAAACCAAGGTTTAAACAAAGATTTCAAGAATCAGTTGAGCAACAGATGAAACAATCTTCAGAAACTCGAAATATGTCCAAAGAAAGTTAGGGTTTTTGAAATCAAACAAGTTCAGAGATGAAGAACAAGCAAATCACATAGTCAATGGTCTCAAAACTCGGATGAACCCCCAAATTTTAGAGGTTTTACCACTAATCGAGTGTAGAGACGAAAACAAGTAAATCAGGTAGAAATACTAATGAAATAAGTTGAGAAATCTCATAAAGGAACTGAGACCTTTAACATGCATTTTCCAGTAAAAGAAACTCATGAGAAACATAGTAAAAGAACAACATGTGAAACACAGTAGAAGAACTCATAAGAACATGGTAGAAGAAACACATAGGAAACACAGTAGAAGAACTCGTAAGAACACAGTAGGAGAGAAACATAGTAGAAGAAACTAATAGTAGAAGAAACATATAAGAATCTTAACAAAAATCAGAGAAGCATCTCGACAAAACCCTAAATTGGAAAGATAAAGGTTTGAAAGCATAGCTTTTGAAAGAAATCTCGAGTAACCGTTTAAAAGCTCAGGGAAAACACGAATTTAGAACGGATCTAAAGAAATCAAAAGAACCTCAAAAGCTAGGGTTTCAGAGGAACCCAAATGGTGAGAAAGGCTTGGAAAGTCGTTGTTTTGAGTAGGAGAAGTCAAGATCAGGTTCGAACAGCCATGGCTTGCCGAAGCAAGGCCGGAGACGGCCATAGAACTCAAATCAAACGAAGCCTGGACCAAGTTTCTTCGTGGTCAGGCCTTGAATATTCAATAACCCGACATGTAGGAGTTATAAGAGGTCGGTATAAAACTTCAGTTGCCTTGGAAGCCATAGATTCCGGTGGTTTTAGGGTGGAAATAGAGGGAGGCAGCTAGGGTTTCTGAGAGAGAATTTGGGAGAGGGGGAATCCAGGGGCGGCTACCGGTGAGAAATGAATAGGGTTTCGGGGGTATTGGGAAATTAAAAAGGAAAGGAAGAGTGTGAGTCGTTGATCTATTAGATCAACGGGTGGGATTAAAAGGGGGCCGGGTGGGTTATTTTAAAGGGTCGTAGGTTGAGTAATTTTAGGAATTAGTCTGGATAATGATATCTGAATTTGGGTTTAATTGGGGTGCCAAATCCGGACAGAATTGAAATGAAATGGGCTAATATTTAAATAGCCACTTTTTCCCTTGTTTAATTTATAAAAAATAGTAAAATAATTTTTGGGAGTAAATTAAAGGTACTAAAATGATTAATAATATATAATTATGAAAATAAAAATTCTGGAGTCAATTAAATCTTAAAATAGGCTAATATTGCAATTATATGCAATTTAGCTTAAAAATACTAAATAAATTTGTAAAAATATGCAAAAATTATGTTAGCTATATTTTAGTATAAATATGAGAATCTAATAAGTGAATTGCCAAAAATGACAATTTTGGGAATAATTATTGGGATTTTCTTAATAAATTAGGGCAATAAATTAATTTAAAAATCTTAAAAAATTAATGAAATAAAGAGAAAACTCTTGGGCATACTTATATATGCATACATATGCTATTTGAAAGGTATTTTGCATATGAAAAATATACAAGGAAAATTGGGTATCAACATACACCACGCTGATTAGATCTCCTACAAAATCTGAAGTTGTTCCTCCCACTTCTCTAACACAGCATCGCAAACCCGATAATAATATAAAATACTCCAAGTACTCTTCACACCCCGTAGTGAAACCCAGTCTTCAGCCACATAACGAACCTGAAAAATCCTTAAGCACCAAACCTTAAATCTTGAATCCACTAAGACCCTTATTGAGAGTCGTCATCCCTAATCCAGTCTCGATTATTTAACTAAATAACTGGTGCCCCGTTAGAACATGTGAACTCCCATGAAGAAACCATACAAATACTTTCCCTTGTACATCACATCCATCAAATCCCCTACTCAAAATACCCCTATTGTTTCCTTCCCTTTAATAATAACTATTCCATCAATGTACTGATAACCAAAAACTATACAGGCACACGGTCATGTGACTCACTTATAGATGGTGGGCTCCCCCACTTAGCTTTAAGCCATGATTACCTAATTTCATAAGTCACAATAAATCCTCATCCTCAATTACCATGATCTCGCACCATTGCTCAACCAAATTTCTCATAAGTTCTTGTTGCACTAATCATGACACATCTCGAATTATCAGCCACAATTGCATACTCGACCTCCTGATAGTCATACCATCTTCTTCAAGAGATCCCTCGATTACATCGTGGTACATACTTCATGTTGGGAGGAAAGTAGAACTCTTCATAGGAATCTCACCAACAATCACGCAAGCGCTAACCTGTTCATTGGAGATATCCCACCTGCGTACCCTTATCTTGATCTCCTCTAACCTCATTGCTATAGTTGCATCTATCATGAAATCAATTAACCTCCCTAGGTCTACACTGATCCGCCACTCGTAAGAATCCCTTCATTCATCAACATTACTTGAAGGTCCAACAATATGCTATCAAGCCCTTCTCGCCACATTCAAAATATCCTAAGCATAAAAACCACCTCAGATATCATATCCCTCGAACCATCAACACTGGAAATTCCGATTTGATCCTGAAGTCACAACACACATCCATCTCAGATAACTTCTTCTTAGATTCTATCTCACAACACCATGCTCAGAGGCAAACAAATAAAGACCAACATGCCGATGAGAATCAACACATTCCATCAGGTACGGTGACACCACAATATTAACGAAAATTTCTTCCAAATTCGAAAGTATCACATCTCGAACGTAGGCAACACAAATACTAGGCAGAAATGACAGAACACCCTTCTATACGGCGATGATAATAGCCCACTCGAATACGCCGGGAGAAACATCCTGCACCACATTTGCGGTACCATTACAACTCCTCGATGCCCAATTGATAGTGAGCACTCCATATCGTATAAGAATGATTAGATAGGAAATGAAGGCGTAAGGCTCAATGGAATCAAATCGCGCGATGATGAATCAATAAGGAAAGTGCTCCTAACAACCCGGTAGCCTCTCGAAGATAAGTACAGACATCTCCGTACCGATCCGCAAGACTCTAATAGACTTGGTCATGACTCGTGATACCTAAGTGAACCTAACGCCCTGATACCAAGCTGTCACGACCCAAAATTCACTATAGGCGATGATGGCGCCCAATATCACTGTTAGACGAGCCAACACTTAATTATTCATTTTATTATTTTTAAAAATAAAAAATCCCATTACATAAACAGAGTAAAATTTGATGCTCATAGAAAACCTGTGATTCTATTTTTTCCAACTTCCGTATAAAGTATAAATTATAAGGTGAAATGCTAATAATTTCGAGAACTACAATAATGAACATCCAGTGGGAACCCCAAAACTCTTTGTCAGAAGTGCATGAGCATCTACTAGAAGGTACAATAATAATACAACAACTGTCTAGAATACAAGTTAGATAGAAAAATGTAAATAATTAAGATGGAAACTCTATATGCTGTGGATCGTATCATGGAATACAGCTCACGGTAACTCCCCGCTATAGTTGCGCTTTCACGCTCGAAGGACAACTAGAAATATATACATGTACAATAAGTGTAGAAGTGTAGCATGAGTATGTAAATCAATGCTACCTAGTAAGTATCTAGCCTAACCAGGAGAAATAGTGACGAGGGTTCGACATCGACACTTACTAGTGGTCCTATAAATCATATATAGTAAGAAGTAAACAAATATGAGGCAGAGTCAATAAATGGTATAAATAAATATAAATACATGGTACAATCCTCCACTGAACAATAAACTCAAGCTCTGAATCATTCGTTACCTTCTCAACCGGAGTACCACCAAAATGGGTCTCCACAACTCAAAATAAGGATAACTCATAGAGACACTGGAATCTTGTCAAATATTTTGCACGATTCTGTTGAGGCGAACGTCTCGATCCCATAATAGTATTTCATGAAGTTGCCAAGGCGATCGACCCGATCCCGTAAGAGTAGTTTATAGAAATGCCGAGGCGAACGACCTGATCCCATAAGAATGTGGTTCTACCGAGGCAAACAACCTGATCCCATAAGAGTGTGGTACTACCGAGGCGAAGGACCCGATCCCATAAGAGTGTGGTACTGCTGAGGTGAACGGCCCAATCCATAAGGGTATGATACTGACGAGGTGAACGACCCGATACAATAAGAGTAAGAAGCTTTAATGGTTCCTTGACCTCACTCACGAATAAACGTGTAAGTTTTGAAATTTAAGGAAGCTTTTCGATGAAAACGCACAATGCGGGAGAAGCTTATAAGGAAGAAAAAATTATTCTGCGGATTATAAAGTAGGTCGTCAAATCTCTACAATAGCGAGTCTATCACTCTATACAAGTCTAGTCTCAAGTCATAACGCAACATAAAAGAATCAAACATAAAGTGATAACTCAAATAGTATAATTACAGCATGGTGTGAACCTAAGTTTACCTAGACATAATCAGGAACTCTTGCATCCGCACGGACACTCGTCACCTTATACGTGCGTAGCTCTCACAACATATAACACATAAAAATATAACACCTATGGGGTAAATTCCCCCTTAGAGGGTTAGATAGGAGACATACCTCGCTTCGAAGTTCTATAACCGGCTCCAACACCTGTCTAGCACCTCAAACCAATGCCTATCGATCCGAAACTAGTCAGGCATTCGTGAAAACCAATAAATATATGATACCAAAGTCACCAAAGTCAACCCTCAGGCCCACGTGCCCGAACTCCGAAAATTTTTGAAGATAAACTTTACCCATATATTACGAACTCAAATATATGATTTATTCCTAATTCCATGTCCAAATTTCATGACAAAATCCAAAAATACCAATTTCTAGGTTTCTTCAAAAATTCCACAAATACGACAATTTTTCATGTTTAATCCCCCTGTAAATCATGTATTTAATTCACAACGGTAGGAATCACTTACCTTATTAAGGATGATAAAAATGGCACTCCAAAATCGCCCTAAGGCCGGCTCCAATGAGAGAAATGAGGTAAAATTAGCCAAACCCACATACTTAACAGAGTATTCTGCCCAGCGATGTTCTGCACTTGCGGAACTTCTTACGCTTCTGCGGCTTCGCTTCTGCAAAAGCACCCTCGCAGGTGCGGCTTCCCCCAAGTCGCCAGCTTTCCGCTTCTACAGACATACAATCGCAAATGCAAATCCACTTCTGCGGAAAATCACCCGCATCTGTGCTTATCCACCCACATCTACGAGCGCACAGGTGCGGTAAATCCCTCGCAACTGTGAATCCAGCCAACTTCACTCCCATCCGCATTTGTGACCCCTAGGATGCTTCTGCGGTCTCGCACCTGTGGCCATAACTTCACAGGTGCAATCGCACTAGAAGCCTCAAGATTCAGCAATTCCTTAAGTCTAAAATTCGATCTGATTCCACTCTGATTCGCATTCAAGGCGTCCGGGACCCCATCCAGCCATACCAACGCATCTGAAAAAATGATACGAACTTAGCCGAAGCTTTAAATCACGTCAAACAACATCAAAACTATGAATCGACGATTGAAACCTTTCTTTAAACTTTTGAACTTTTGAACTTCGCCGAACACATGCAAATTATACTTAAACATCCCAGAATGACGCCAAATTTTGCATGCAAGTCACAAATCACGATACAAACCTATTCTAAGAATCGGAATCCCAAACGGATATCGATAACACCAAAGTCCACTTCAAACTAAACATAAGAAATTCTTAAACTTTCAAAATGTCAACTTTCCATAATAAGCGCTGAAATGCTCCTGGACCACCCGATACTTGACCCCGAACATACGCCCAAGTTCGAAACCATCATACAAACCTATTGGATCATTCAAATCCCGATTTAAAGGTTGTTTGATCAAAATTCAAACCTTAGTCAATTCTTCCAACTTAAAGCTTCCGGATTTAAAATTTTCCTTCCGAAACAACTCCGAACCTCCCAAAATTTAATTTCAACCATACGTACAAGTCACAATACATGAAGTGAAGCTACTAAAGACCTCAAACCGCCTAACGATGCGCTAGAGCTCAAAGTGACTAGTCGGGCTGTTCCATATATTCTATCTACTTGTAATGTAATGTCCGTGCTTGACACGTCCCAACACAAAGCTTTTTACGTATAATAATAGTTCTAAAAAGGAAAAGGATAATATGGACGAAACTTGTAGGAGCCTCTTGGATGAATTTAAATCCAAGAGTAGTGAAGCAGCATTAGGAACTGGCAAGCAACTAAACGCCATCATGGTTGAAGTACCAATAGCAAAATAATTCCTATACTTATCGACACAAGTCATTGTTAAAATAACTTCTAGCGAAACACAAATCATAAATGTTCTGCACTAGGAACGATGAAAAAGTATTACAATGATTTAAAGCATAACATCAGTCTCCAACTTAATCAAAAAAGAAGTTAAAAGTGTTATTGCTGTCTCCGTGGGGCACCTGAAAGTACAATCATCTTCCAACCAATCCATTGCAATTATAGTATGCAATGAACTTATTCAACAGGTTAAAAGGATAAGAGGAAAAACTCTTTCGTAAATTGAGGAACTCTTCAATGTCCTGTGGCAGTATGGCAAAATAGCAATGCCACTGCAGGGATTTTATCACCAAATGCAAAGATATAGAAGTGTAGTCGAACCGTTGAAACAAACACAATGAAAAAGAGTTCATATAATCTTATAGATCAAATAAAATGCAACAAACATGAAATATCTTCAAGCAAAAACATCGAAACATATTCCAGGGATCTTAAACTAAGTATTTGCGATCTCGTCAACAAAGTGACGGAGACCCCTTGTGTCACGACCCAAGTTTGTCCTCCATGAACTATCGTGACGGCGCCTAGTCTCTACGACTAGGTAAGTCTAACAATTGCGGAAAAAGAAACAAAATGCAGAAAAACTAATAAAAACTGAAGATAAGTAAATATAGAAACGTTTAAGATGTCGCTCGGCATATACTAGTACAAGATCTCACAAACTGAACAACTTCCCAAAACCCGGAATCTCATAAAATCACAAGTTGTTGAATAACTACAAGTGTCTAACTCCGGAATGTCTAAACAAAAGTAAATACAAAAGGGCTAATACTGTAAGAGAGAATGGAAAGGGACTCCTCGGTCTGCGGATGCGGCAGATATACCTCGAAGTCTCTGGAGAATCGCCTCGCCTCAAGAGTAGTAGGACTGAGTCGAAGTACCTGGATCTGCGCATGAAAAATATGCGCAGAAAGGGAATGAGTACACCACAACGCTACTCAGTAAGTGTCAAGTCTAACCTCGATCGAGTAGTGACGAGGAAGGTCAGGGCCCTACTGATTTTAGCTAAAAAACGAGGTAAACCAGTATAGAATACGACAATATAATTAAATGCTAACAGTATGAAGTAACACAGGATAATAAGAATAACAACGACTATAACAGAAACAAAATAATCACAGAAGGAATACAGCTCAACACAGAGATAACAACCGGGGATCTCTCAGTATCCCGAGGATCTCTTAGTATCCTCAATATGTGTGTTGGGGATCTCTCAGTATCCCGAGGATCTCTTAGTATCCTCAATATATGTGTTGGTGATCTCCTGGTATCCTGAGGATCTCTTAGTATACTCAATATACGTGCTGGGGATCTTTCGGTATCCCGCACTACAGTCCAAGTCAATATATGTGCAGGGGATCTCCAGGAATACAAATCCGTAGTCCCAAAGTAAACAGGCAGGGAGGATCTCCCGGGATACCGTCCCGTAGTCCCAAAGTAAACACATAACAGCAACACGAAGAATACTCAATTCAGTTCAAATTTCATACCAAGGTAAAACAGATTTTTCTAACCTAGCATGCTGCACATAATCTAAATAAGGCAGTTTGAGCAAGTAACGCAATTAAGTCAATTAAATATGCTTCCCCAAGCTAACACCATGCTTAAATTGCAAGTAGTATAAACAGGAAAGGAAACACAATTATAGTTACTTAATGAAAACAGGATTTTTCAACAATTAGCACAAGTACACACTCGTCACCTCACGCACAAGGCATTTCAAATATCAACAATACCAAATCCTAAGGGGAGTTCCCCCATACAAGGTTAGGCAAGCCACTTACCTCGAACCGACTCAAAAATTAACCGAAACCATGATCTTGCCACGAGTACTCGACTCCAAATGACCCAAATCTGATCAAATCAATTAAATAATGTAAATATAACTTCAAGTAACTGATACCACTAATTAATTCTAAGCTAATACGCAATATTAGGAAAAATGACCAAAATGCCCCCGGGCCAACGACTCGAAATTGGGTAAAAGTTATGGATTATGAACCCTAATTCACTCACGAGTCTAACCAAACCAAATTATCCAAATATGATGTCAAATCCCCAATCAAAACTCGAAAATTAGGTCTAAGAACTTTTACAAATTTTTCCCCAATTTCTCACCCCAAATCCGAATTCAAAGGATGAATTTAAGCATAGATTCGTGGAAATGAAGTAAAATCGAGTAAGAATCACTTACCCAAAACACCCAGGTGAAAATCTCTCCCAAAATCGCCAATCCCGAGCTCCCAAATCAATTTTCCAAGTTTTGAGACTAAACCCTCGTTTCTGCCCTTTTCTTGTCACGCCCCTAACCTGGGAGGCGAGACTAGTACCTAGTGCATCACCTATCCTTGCGTACCAACTTGCAACTAAGGGACTCTGAACATATGATGTCATACTTTGTCCATGGGACACATTGCAAGATAACTACGAATGCTGATTAAATGTCAATATATAACTAGGCAGACAAGGCCGTCATAACTATTACAGCTGACAAACCAACCAAATATACATACAAGACCTGCAAGCCCAACATATTGCACTAGCTGATATAATATGTATACAAGCCTCTACTGATGGATATACTGTGATCGAAACAGCTCTGCGACCTACTCATAACATATATACATATATATATATAAGATGTACATAAGGCTCTAGACCTGGAAACTCCGAAAGGCATGAAGCTTACCGATAAGCTGAACTCGGGAAACACTTATTGAGAAGGACTACCCGTCTATTTGTCTGAACTGCATGCATGAAATGCAGCGGCCCCAAAAAAAGGACGTCAGTACAAAATAATGCACTGAGTATGTAAGGCAATATACTAAAAGTTGAAACTGTACTGATAGTATAATAACTGCAAATAGCTGGAAGTCAAAGATAATTTGAATATATTCTTGTCACACCTCCTTTTTGCGCGCCCGCCCCCGAAGGGATAAATGCGAGAGGGGAGTTTTTCCAATTTAAGTGACAATATTCGAAATGGGATTATTTATTTAATTCAGAGTCGCCACTTGGGAAAGGTTTGGCTTTTGGTGTCCCAAGTCACCGATTTATCTTGAATCCCAAATCGAGGAAATTTTCGACTTTTCCAAATGAAGTCTGCGAACCAGAAATTCTAAGTAAGGAATTCTGTTGACCCGAGGGAAGGTGTTAGGCACCCTCGAATCCCGTGATTCTAGCACGGTCGCTTAAATTGTTATAATGGCTAAATATCTGATTTAAATACATGTTGTGACTTATGTGCTTTTATTAAGTTTAAACTGCTTTTATTATTATCATTTATTTTTATAGAATTGCAACGTCGTGAAAATGCATCTCGAACCACGTCACAGTCAATGCACCCATGATCGTCAACACATTTTGAATCCGTTGAGATTTGGATTTGGGTCACATCAATGTGCACCCGAATTTAAGAATATAATTTAATTAAACCGCGCCTAAAGAGTCTAACGCGTTATTATTTTTGGAGAAGGCCATGAGATTCACTAAACGGCCGGTCCTAAATTCTAAATATTTATTATGGTTAGTTATTGAGGGCCCCGTAATTTGCATTTTTATTTGGCGAGGCTCGTCTCATTATTTATTTTTTTTAGAAAAAGGATATCCTAAAGCGACTACATTTCTAATGTGTTTGTCTCTAAAAAAATAGAAGAAGAAAGATACATGCTAATTCAAGTATATGCTTTGGCCTAATCCGGATCCTTATCAATTAATTATTTACAAAATGAAGAGACGGCATACCTTATGAAAAATGCTTTAATTGGACAAAAAGTTACATACGAGATTGACGAAATACAACACTTAATCCTAACAACATCCTTAAGTCGGATTTAAATTAACTCGCTTAAATAGGATTAATAGAATTCCTTATTAAAGGATATTACCAATGATGTTCAAAACTCGTTCATAAACTGCCTAAAGAAACCGAAACTGGGTGATTCAAGACTATATTATATTTGGCTAGATTTAACAGCCATTTGCCCTTACTTATTCAAAGCATGCTGAAAGAGTGAGTTTAATTTTAAACAATCGTATTAAATGGTTTCACAGTCCATGAGTTGTATTTACATCCTGTATGCTACTAAACGAATCAAATATCGCAGTTTTAGATCAACATAAACTTAAATTAAGTACAAACTTACTAATGTATTCTCTATTAGACTAACAAACTAAAATTTACACAGCTTGACAACATTTATAAAATTTGTAAGTGAAGCAACAGATGATTATAATTCCTTCAGATCTTTCGATTCAACTTTCATTGCGACGTCAGTTACATCAGACAGATTCGAAATGTGTACCTGATGAGATGCTTCCAATGAAAGAAGCAGGAGAGTCAGTTGAGTAGCAGTGTAAACAAAAACAGCAGCAGTAATAGATAAATAGCAGCAGGACAAAATTCCAGTGCAAGATGCGATTATAGACGAGGAAAAAGGCAGCAAAATGACAGCAATAAGCAGGGGAGTAGAATCAGAATTCAGACACTCCAATTCCAAAAGAAACAACCAATACGAACCAAACAAACAAACTTAGCTGATACTTGAGGGGAAATCAGAATTGATTTGAACAGGTTGAACCAACTAAGAATCGAACAAACAGTAGGAAGAAAACAATTTCTGATTTTTGTGATATCCCTCTCTCTATCTCCTTTCTTTTCAAAATCCGATCTCAATTTTCAGTCTTGAAATCTATTTTTAGCTATCAAAAGAATTCTTTCTCAGTATTCTCTCCCTTTTTCTTTTGGAACTTCAATTCTCAAAATGCTCAGTCTGAGTTCCTCTATCTCTGTCTCAGTTCCCTCTCCTTTTATAAGCTCCAAATCAGGCCATTTGAACAGCCTGTTAATCAATCAGGACCCCTCCCATGTGTTGTCCCTTTTCAGTTTCCACTTAGCTATTTAAGTATAAACCCCCCCCCCCCCATGATATTCCCTAGAAGACTTACTTTTTAAGTGAGGTTTAATACTTCTTAAACTAAAGCAGGGTATGGGCAGCAAGGGTGTGTTCTGACAGCACATGTTGTCCATTACATTGTAATGCACATGCTGCCCAAGGCTGAGAGATGAGTAAACAATGCTATCAACTAAATTAAAATCTGAAACCTAGCTAATAAATCAATCCTTAAATGTTTTTCTGATTTGGCTAAACAAATTAATACCTAGTGGCAACAAAAACTAATCTGATTCAAACAATGCTTCAGTAAATCACAAAAGCCTGAGTCAAGTTGCTACCATTCTAGTATGAAATTAATTGACGACGTATATCGATTCGACTATACTAGTTATAACACATACAATCGAAGCCAATAATCAAAAATCCAACAGTATCAACAAGGGGTCCAGATTGCACTGTCAAAATAAAAATGGCCCTGGGAACTAATTAAACGAACCAGTTCAAATTCGTTTGATTGTACAGCTTACACATACACACATTGTCAGTAAATGGAAGAAAAACTCGATCAAACAGAGGGGTACAGGCAAGGTAGTCAATCAACAGTTGATAAAAATTTAAAGACACAAATTACACAAAACATTCGGCCATACGAACAGACCTTTAAACCACACACGTACTGAATAAAGAGGAGAAAACAAACTTACCTTAAAATCTTTGAAAGAAAAATTAGAAAAAATCAACTTGTGTTTGAACAGATCCTTCTCAAGGTTGAACGGACTTTAATCGAAGTGTTTCTCAAATGAGAAACACTTCGATTAAGGTCCATTAGACCCTAATCTCTTGGCTTAAACAGGCACGGACCAGGCTTGGGGTTTCTAGGGTTCGTAGATGGTAGATTTGGGACTTGGGCTTCCAAGGTTAGATTCGGACCAAACCAGGCATGGTTTGGTCATGAGGGAGGTCCGGGGACTATCTGGTATGAAACTGGGGTGCATCGGTGTGGATCGAGTTTTGCTCGAATCTTCAAATGAAGATTCGAGAACCTAAGGGATGATTCGAACTAAATGGTCAACAGATCCATGTTCAGGGGGGTGAGGCGGTCCTATGGTGTTAAGGTGGAGGTCACCGGCATTCATGCCGCCCGGATTAATGGCGAGGAATAAGGGGGCGGCTAGGGTTTCGTGGGGAAGGGGATGAGGACGAAGGCGGGGTCTTGGATAGGGGGGCAGGGTATGGTAGGAGGCTTATATATGGAATGGGTGGGCTGATCTCGGCCGTTGGATGAGGCACGATGAAGGGCTAGGATCCTTCAACTAACGGGAAACGGTGTCGTTTTAGACCTAAGGGGGTTGGGTCGGTCCGGGCGGAATGGATCGGGTTTGTTCATGGGTTAATGGGGAAGTGATCTTGGCCGTTGATCAATCTGAGATCAACGGCCTAGACCAAGCTAGGTCACTACGACGTCGTTTGGATGCCCTGGGTGTCAACTGGTGTGGACCGGGTTAGACATGGGGTTTTGGGTTTGAGTTTGGGCCTCGAATTAAAATGAAAATAAGCCCAAACTGATTTTCAACCCAATTCTGCACTCTCTTTTATTATTATTATTTTTTTTTATTTTAGAACAAAACCTAAGTAAATCAAATTAAAATTAAATAAACACTTAATACAATTATTTGCACACATTTATTAAAATATTTAAAGCAGGTAAAATCAAACAAAACAACAATCACGGACAAAGATGCCTATTTATGATTTTTCTCTTTAATAACCGGGTTACGGTTCAAACTGCACATGACACACACATTTTTTGTATTTTGTTTCAATAATAATAAAAATGGACAAAATCATAGATAATTAACAAAATGCCACGTGAAAGATCCGAAAATTGTACAGCAAGACCGATCGCTATTTTTTGTTTCTTTTGGAGTGATTGTCGCGTAAAACAAAAATCACGTGCTCACAGCTGCCCCTCTTTGTTCGGAAACACGAAGAGTTTTTGTGCAAAGATAAAGTGAGCGGATATGAGCGATTTTTGCCTATGGACTACCCCGTGTGAAGCATGTTTTGAAAGATCTGGCCGAATCTTTGCTTCAAAGATTTCCTACATATCCTGGGCTAAACAGGAATCAGGTCAGTGTAGTTCGGGAAATTTTTGGCAGCTGGGACTACCATGGGATTGCAATGCTTGTTGTTACTGCTGTTGCTGTTGTCACCGTTGCTTTATTGACCGCCTTATTACAACCAAAGAAAAATTGGAACTGAACTAAATACTTATATGCATGTCAACTGCTAGTTACAAGATTCCTATCTATGATTCTTTTGCGACTTGATCATAGGTCTTAGCTGATTTTGCTTGGAGACTTCGATCCGAATCTTGATGCTTGCGAGTTGTAGGTGCTTGTTTAATCTCTGGGATACTTAGTGAGACGTGATTGGCAGAGTTCTGGACCTTAATCAAATCTTGGAGCGATCCGCCTTCCATTTTCTCTGGTATCTCGGGACATTTTCTTTTTGTCTTTTTCTTCTTAGATTCTGAGTTGAGACTCATATCGTGGGTTGTTTCGATCCGTGTGGCTCAAGGTTAGACCTGTGGGGAAGAACAAACGAACGAAATTTTCTGCCCCAGTTTCACTGGGAAATTTTCGTGAATTATTTGCAAGGAAGTTCATAAAATTGATGAAAGAAGATATGAATGCTCAGTTCAGGGTCGGAGCCCTAGTACCGGCTAGCTGGGGAGAAGTTCAGTTTAGAGTTGAAAATCTAATACTGACCAACTGGGGAAAAGTTCAGTTTAGGGTTGGGACCCTAATGCTGACTAAAGGAAAAGAGTTCAGTTTAGGGTTTAAAACCCTAATGCTGACTAAAGGAAAGGTTCAGTTCAGGGTTTAAAACCCTAATGCTGATTGCATGGAAAAGCTCAGTTTAGGGTTTAAAACCCTAATGCTGGCTGAATGGAAAAAAGTTCAGTTTAGGGTTTAAAACCCTAATGCTGATTGCATGGAAAAGCTCAGTTTAGGGTTTAAAACCCTAATGCTGGCTGAATGGAAAAAGTTCAGTTTAGGGTTTAAAACCCTAATGCTGACTAAAGGAAAAAGTTCAGTTTAGGGTTTAAAACCCTAATGCTGACTAAAGGAAAAGTTCAGTTTAGGGTTTAAAACCCTAATGCTGACTAAAGGAAAAGTTCAGTTTAGGGTTTAAAACCCTAATGCTGACTAAAGGAAAAGTTCAGTTTAGGGTTTAAAACCCTAATGCTGACTAAAGGAAAAGTTTAGTTTAGGGTTTAAAACCCTAATGCTGACTAAAGGAAAAGTTCAGTTTAGGGTTTAAAACCCTAATGCTGACTAAAGGAAAAGTTCAGTTTAGGGTTTAAAACCCTAATGCTGACTGGCTGGGGACAAAGTTCGAGAATACTAACCGACCTCTTTTTTTGAATTTTCTTGTTTTAGTAGAAGATAAAAGGGAGTTTCGTGGAAACTTACCTTTCGAGTGAATTCCTTATTGCCAAAATATTTCTTGTACCCATGTACCTTCTTCTTTGGGCGACACCTGCTTCTTGCACGGTTGTCTTGGATTATACCTATTTCAACTTTTCAGACAAAGAACAATTGTTAGTTCGGAAATGACGGTCGGTTCGGTGACCTTGATCGTTCCCAGTTGCTTTATTGCGTCTTTATTTCTGTTGCGAAGTCCCTCCATTGATTTGATTCAAATGGCGAAACCCTTTAGACTGCTCAGGCTTGTATTTCCAGATTCTGTGATGATTTGCCTCGTAAGGCTCTTGTTTTTTTCTTTTCTTTTTTTTTCTTTTTTTTTGTCCCGTTTTGCTTGGAGATTCTCAACGGGGATTTATTGGAGGTATTCTGTGGGGATTTGTACAAAAAGGAAGCTCTGTGGGGGAATATTTACAAAGTGGATTCTTTGTGTGGATTTTTGTACAACGGGGCATGCTGGGGATTTGTTTCAAAACGGGCTCTCTAGGATTTGTTGGGGTAAGCTTGTTGGGGAATTTTTTACAAAGGGACTCGCTGGGCATGTGATGGGGATTTGTGTCCCCATTTTTATTAACAAAGGGAAATCCTGTGGGGATTTGTGCGAGGCGGACTTGCTGGGGAAATTTCTCTCTTTCCTCTTTACTTCGAACGCCATCAGACATCATGATTCATCAGGTTTGGACAGATGTACCAACGAAACGAGGTGCTTTCCTTCATGAAACGGAATTCCGTGAAACCAAACCTGCCACCTGTCCTTTCCGGTAAATCTAGAACTTGGGGTTAAACATGAAAGAGATTTGAAGAAAAACAAAGAAAAGATAAAACAAATTTCAGAAAAGGAGTGCCCCCTTCGGGACGAGAGAGACTTATCTGAGGAAGATAATGCCGGCTTTAAATGACATGACATGCTCTTCGGACTGGACGCCTGACCTTTCATGAGCTTGCGTTTCCCTGAACCAAAACGGATCTGTGATTCCAAACCGGTGGAACTTTGCCGAGATCTCCTTGGGTGGGGTCATTCTTTCGGCCAATAGCGCCCTTTGCGGGTTTTCGCTGGCTGACCTCTCTCATTTCTCTTCCTGTCATCGCTTGATAGCACTCTTTGCGAGTTTTTACTAAACAAGCTCTCTTATTTTGGTTTCTCTACTCCCGTCACCTCATGGTGCCCGAAGGTTTTCACCAACGAGACTCTCTCATTTTATCTCTCAATTTAGAGTGTGCCGGTCTCCATTCGTGACGCTTATTGGCTTCCCACTATCTTTGGTAATTGATCTGAAAGATTGTGCTTGGTAAAGAGAGGTAGATAATACTAACTTCTAGGCCGCTTGACGTGCCCCAGTTTCAATTTCAGGGTGAATGGGATTTTATTGTTGGTTTGACTGAACCTCAGGGAGAGGCTGCCTACGTATCCTTTCGGAATCAAGTCAAACGTAGTTCAGGCCTCAATCAATATTTTGTTTCGTTTTGTTTTTTTTTTTGTATTGGTCGCCGAAGGGATGTGACCGGCTCAAATGGCTTGTAGAGAGAATTGGTAGTGTTTGGGAGTAGTGGGGAATAAAACCTTCGTCATTTCAAATGTGTCAAGACCACTGGAGTATAATTCAGACGTAGTATCTCTTGACTGCATCCGCATTTACTGCTGTTTCGGGGTCATTTCCTTCGATATCACCTAGATACAATGCTCCTCTCGGCAATATCTTCCTTATGACGTATGGGCCTTTCCAATTTGGAGCAAATTTCCCTTTTGCTTCCTGGTGATGGGGCAGAATACGCCTCAGTACCAGCTGACCTACTTCGAAATTCCTGGGTCGGACTTTCTTGTTGTAAGCACGGGCCATCCTTCGTTGGTACAACTGTCCGTGACAAACCGCGGCCATTCGTTTTTCATCGATCAAAGTCAATTGCTCTAATCGAGTCTTGACCCACTCGCTATCTTCGATTTCTGCCTCGACAATGGTTTGAAGCGAGGGAATTTCTACCTCTGCCGGTATTACAGCCTCGGTCCCATAAACCAAAAGATAAGGAGTTGCTTCTACTGACGTCTGTACCGTAGTGCGATACCCCAACAATGCAAAGGGTAACTGCTCATGCCACTGTCGGGAACTTTGGATCGTTTTCCTCAAAATCTTCTTGATGTTTTTGTTCACCGCTTCCACAGCACCATTGGCCTTCGGCCGATAAGGAGTAGAATTCCTATGCGTTATCTTGAATTGCTCGCATACATCTCCCATCAAGTGACTGTTCAAGTTTGCTTGCGTTATCTGTAATGATAGTCGCAGGAATACCAAAACGACAGATAAGATTTGAGTGTACAAAATCCACTACTGCTTTTTTAGTGACCGCCTTGAGAGTGTCAGCCTCTACCCATTTTGTGAAGTAATCGATGGCAACCAGTATAAATCTGTGTCCATTCGAAGCCTTTGGCTCGATTGGGCCAATGACGTCCATGCCCCCAGGTGACAAATGGCCAAGGTGCAGACATGGGATGTAGTTCCGTGGGAGGTGCATGAATCAAATCACCATGCACCTGACACTGATGACACTTCCGAACGAAGCTAAAGCAGTCCTTTTCCATGGTCATCCAGTAATAACCTGCTCGAAGGATTTTCTTCGCTAAGACATACCCGTTCATGTGAGGTCCGCACACACCTGCGTGTACTTCGTGCATGATCTTTCTCGCCTCCTCGACATCGACACATCTTAGGGGTTGAGGTCCGGGGTCCTCTTATACAACAATTCACCGCTCAGAAAGAAACCACTTGCATGTCGCCTAATGCTCCACTTTTGATCTCCAGTAGCATGCTCGGGGTATTCTTGCGTCTTCAAGAACCTCTTGATGTCATGGTACCAAGGCTGCGTATTTGATCCCGCCTTGATTACATTGTAGTAACCGTGTCTTTCCTTGATTTGGATTTCCAAAGGATCGACGTGGGCGTTGCCCGGGTAGGGTAGCATTGAAGCCAGAGTAGCAAGTGCGTCCGCCAGTTCATTGTGACACCTCGGGATATACCTGAACTCTATTGATGTAAAGCGCTTGCCGAGGTCCTCCACATGCTGTCGGTAAGGGATAAGTTTGACATCCCGAGTTTCCCAATCGCCTTGAGCTTGCCGGATAATCAGGTCGAAATCTCCCATAATCAGTAAATCTTCGACATCCTGATCGATTGCCATATGCATGCCCATGATGCAGGCTTCATACTCAGCTGTATTGTTTGTGCAAAAGAAACGCAGTCTAGCTGTGGCGGGATAATGCTGACCAGAAGGCGAGATAAAAATTGCCCCAATCCCTACACCTTTGGCATTCACGGCTCCGTCAAAGAACATCTTCCAAGCATGAGCGTCCTCTGAGACCACTTCTACGGTGTTTACTTCTTCATCGGGAAAGTAAGTACTCAATGGCTGGTATTCCTCATCGACCGAATTTTCGGGCAAGTGATCTGCTAGCGCCTGGGCTTTCATTTCCGTGCGAGTGACATAGACTATGTCGAATTCAGTAAGCAAGATTTGCCACTTAGACAGTCTCCCAGCAGGCATTGGTTTCTAAAATATATACTTCAAAGGATCCAACCTGCTTATGAGGAACGTAGTGTGGGCTTGGAGATAATGTCGCAGCTTTTGAGCAACCCACGTTAGAGCGCAACATGTCCTTTCCAGCAGAGTGTATTTGGCCTCGTAGCCGGTGAATTTCTTGCTCAAGTAGTAGATTGCTTGCTCCTTCTTTCCGGTTATGTCATGTTGCCCGAGGACGCAACCGAAAGAGTTCTCCAAGACTGTCAGATACAAGAACAGTGGTCTTCCTGGCTCTGGCGGGACCAAAACTGGGGGATTCGAAAGATATTCTTTGACTTTATCAAAGGCTTCTTGACACTCAGCCGTCCATTTGATCGCCGCGTCTTTCCTCAACAGCTTGAATATGGGCTCACACGTGCTTGTCAGCTGGGCAATAAATCGACTGATGTAGTTCAATCTGCCTAACAGACTCATCATGTCTTTCTTTGTTCTCGGGGGAGGCACATCTCTGATGGATTTTATCTTAGTTGGATCTAGTTCGATACCTCTCCTGCTTACGATGAAGCCCAAAAGTTTGCCCGACGGAACTCCAAAAGCACATTTGGCTGGGTTCAGCTTCAAGTCATACTTCCTTAATCTCTCGAAGAATTTCCTCAAGTCTTGGATGTGATTATCCTGCGTCCTGGACTTGACTATCACGTCGTCCACGTACACCTCTATTTCCTGATGCATCATGTCATGAAAAATGGCAGTCATGGCCCTCATGTAAGTAGCCCCAGCATTCTTCAAACCAAATGGCATGACCCGATAACAGTAGGTGCCCCAAGGCATGGTGAAGGCAGTTTTCTCGGCGTCCTCTTCATCCATCAATACCTGATGATACCCAGCGTAACAATCTACGAAAGACTGTATCTCGTGTTTGGCGCAATTATCAACGAGGATGTGGATGTTGGGCAGTGGGAAATTATCTTTGGGACTTGCTCTATTCAAATCTCGGTATTCTACACATACCCGAGTTTTCCCGTCCTTTTTCGGTACTGGTACCACATTCGCCAACCATCTTGGACTACCCGAATCACTCCCGTTTTCAGTTGTTTGGTGATCTCCTCTTTAATCTTGTCACTGACCTCAGTTTTGAATTTTCGTTGCTTTTGTTGAACTGGAGGACAATCAGGATGGATCGGCAATTTATGAACCACTAGATCAACACCTAGTCCCGGCATGTCATCATATGACCAAGCAAACACGTCTTTAAATTCAAAAAGAAGTTGAATTATCGCTTCTCGCATTTTCTTGTCCGTGTGGATGCTTATTTTGGTCTCCCTGATTTCTTCCGAAGTTCATAAATTAACCGGTTCAGTGTCATTCAGATTTGGCTTAGGTTTATTCTCAAAATGTTCCAACTCTCGGTTTATTTCCCTAAAAGCCTCTTCTTCGTCATATTCTGGTTCTAGATTCATTAGTTCACAGTTAAATAGCTTGTTGTGATCTGGGCATGAAGTCCGCAAGCATGTCATATTTAAAGCCGCATTATTATAACTGAAAGGAAAGATAAAAGGAAAAATAACAAAAATCAGAACAAAAGAAAAAAAATGGGAAAACAACGATGATTTTTTTTTATTTTTCTTTGGGAAGTTGGAAGACAACAATGTTTACAACTTAGGAATTCAAAACAACAATTGAAAGGAAGAAAACGTTCAAGTTATGTCCTGGAGATAACTTGCGACACAGGAAAGGTGGCAGGACAGGTCTACCCGGACTTCCGTCTAGTCGGGAATGGCGTGGCCTCCCAGTTTCGAAGTTTGGCGTTCGGCCCCACGTACAGCATCTCAGCAGTGCTTGTGCCTTCTCCTGGTTGAACCATGTGAGTCTCGTAGAGCATTTCTCTCATTGCCCCACATATCTCCTCGATTTCCTCAGCCGTGAAGACCTCGTCGTCCTCTTCTTCGGTGTATCTTGGCCTGATGAAGGTTTCATACAAATCCGGCAATGGTTGAGGTAACTTCCAACCCTCATTTCTCCTTTTCTTTGCCCACTCTTCATCTCCTGGAGTGGGTTTGAAACCTAGTCCAAAAGGTTTCTTGGTGACTGGCAAGGTGATGGGTTCTGTTATTCCTTGAAGGGTTCGTCCAAGCCCTTTCCCTGGCCTAAATCCGTGCCGGATCATCTCTTTGGCCACCATGACCGAGGCGTTAGACAAGAAAGGCTGGGGGCAAGGTATTCCCTCTTCATGCTGCTCTGCCAGTACAATCTCGAAAGCTTGATAGACCGTATGTTCGCTCCCTTCTCTTGGTTCAAGGTATGGGATGGATGGATCCCGATAGATAGCATGCTCGTCCTCTCCATGGACCACGATCTCTCGGTCTTCGTACTCAAACTTCACCATCTGGTAAAGAGTGGAAGGCACAGCTCCTGCCGCATGGATCCAAGGTCTGCCGAGGAGGAAATTGTAGGATGTATCCATGTCGAGCACCTGGAAGGTTACTTCAAACTCGACTGGTCCTATGACCAACAACAGGTCTATTTCCCCCATGGTATCTCTCTTGATGCCGTCGAAAGCCCTTACGCAGACATTGTTGGGTCGGATTCTTCCGGTCCCAATTTCCATTCTTTGTAGCGTGGAGAGCGGGCAAATGTCAACACCTGATCCCCCATCCAACATTACCCGCTTGACATAGTAGTCCTCGCATTTAACTGTTAGATGCAAGGCCTTGTTGTGTGCCGCTCCTTCCGGGGGTAAATCGTTCTTGCTGAAAGAGATTTGGTTGACGGCGAAGAATCTTTCTGTCATCCGCTCTAATTGTTCAACCGAGGTTTCAACTGGCACATATGCTTCATTCAGGGTCTTCAGTAAGATCTTTTGATGCTCGGCCGACCTCAACAACAATGATAGCATGGACACTTGCTCGAGATACTTGCGCAGTTGATCTATCACTTCGTAATCCGGCATTTTCATTTGTTGGAAGAACACTTCCGCTTCTTCAACGCTTACAGGCTTCTTTGGTGGGAAGCGCCTTTGTGTGGCATTGTTCAGCTCTTGGGTATTTGAATACCTTCCAACGAAAGTATTTTCTGGATGTTCTCCCATGACCTTTTTACCTTTGTACATTACCAAAGTCTTTTGATAATTCCACGGCACTGTGGACGGGTTGGTCATCGGCTTTTGTGGCACGCGTCCGATAACCATTGGCTCATTCAGCCGAAGTGGTTGAATCGTCCCCCGGACCACATAGGCCCCTTTTGGCATGTACATAGGTTTTGCTTTTTTGATCCCGAAGTTCTGCATCTTCTCAGCTCGACCTCGTGGTATGTAAAGAACTCCATCCTTTACCGGTACCACTTTCTTCTCCACCTTCTTTTCAGGCTCGCTTTTTACAGCATTGGCCTCCTCCCCCTTTTCTGGTTTCTGGTCTGTCTCAGGCCTTTTCCCCGTGTCGACAATGGCGATTATAGCTTTCAAAGCAGGGTCGAACTCTTTGTCTTCGCAAATCATTCCGATCAGCGGCCCATTATTGTGAGCAGGCAATGGATTGTTAGTCACATTTGGGATCTCCTCGTCCCTTAGCACTATTTTCCCTTGCTCTATCAAATTCTCGACCACTCTTTTCAACGACCAGCAGTCATTTGTATCGTGCCCCTCGGCCCCTGAATGATAGGCGCATCTGACTCCAGCTTTGTAAGAAGGTGACGTCGGGTTTTGCCTCGTTTGAGGGATTGGTTGCAAGAAACCCAACTGGACTAGCTTCGGGAACAAAGTAGAGTATGGTTCACCGATGGGCGTGAAAGTCCGCCTTCTAGGTGGTTCCTGAGGGCGGAAGTTATTCTGCGGAGGTTGTGGGTTATAGTGGTTGCGGTAAGGAGGCTGATTTCTGGGAGGTGGAGCTTGGCCTCGGTTGGCTTGTTGCGGTGGATGGGCATAAGGCTGGGCATTCATGACCATATAGGGTTAATGAGCATATGCCAGATTTGAGTGGGGGTAGTAGTGTTGTGGGGTTCTTTACGGAAAACGGGTCCTGGGATTACGATATTCCCTTGCTTCCGAGGCTGCCATGGTCGTTTCTTCCTTCTTCTTCCCTCTTGCCATTCCCTTGGACCAACTTTGGATGGCTTGGGAGGTCGCCCTTATGGTTGCTTGACTCAGAATCCTACCTGTTTTCAGACCATTTTCCACCATCTCTCCAATCTTAATTGCTTCTGCAAACGGCTTTCCCATGGCTGACATCATGTTTTGGAAATAGTCAGACTCTTGAGCCTGGAGAAAAGTAGTGACCATTTCTACCTCATCCATGGGAGGCTTCACCCTCGACGCCTGCTCACGCCACTTAATAGCATATTCTCTGAAGCTTTCTGAAGGTTTCTTCTTCAAATTCGACAGAGAATTTCGGTCTGGTGCAATGTCGATGTTATACTGGAATTGTTTCACAAAATCTCTGGCGAGATCATCCCATATATGCCATCGGGACATTTCCTGGTCCATATACCATTCCGAGGCTATCCCTACTAGACTTTCCCCAAAATATGTCATTAGCAGTTCTTCTTTTCCGCCGGCTCCCCGCAATTGGTTGCAGTATTTCTTAAGATGTGCAATGGGGTCACCGTGCCCATCGTATTTCTCAAACTTTGGGGTCTTGAAACCCACTGGCAGGTGCACGTGAGGGAACATACATAGGTCGGCGTAAGAGACGCTCTTCTGTCCGCTCAAACCTTGCATATTCTTCAAACTTTGTTCAAGGCTTCTCATTCTTTTGGCCATCTCATTTTGTTCTGCAATTCTGGGGTTCTGATCCTGCCCGGGTGCAAGCTCGCACTGAGGCGGTGGAGGATTAGTGTTGGTAGCGAACCTAGTTGGTTCCATTGAGAACGAGGGTGCCTGGAATGTAAAAGAGGATGAGTCAAAGCTTGGCTTGTACGTAGCCGGCTGTGCCGTAATCGGGCAGGGCGGTGCAGTAAAGATGTTCATGCTTGCATCGGTGGCTGAAATTCGGGGATGAGGCTTAGAAGGCGATCCAGCAGAGAAGGCTGAAGTGGCTGGGTACCCGAATGGGGTAGCGGGATAATTTATGGGGACATTAGAAGTCCCGCTTGACCTGGAGAATAACTCAGGGAATCCGGGGATGACACTTGGCGGTTCTTTTCCGTTATTCCAGTCGTCCAGCATTTCCAACATACGGAGTCGTAGGATTCTATTTTCTTCCGCAGTTGCGGATTCAGGTGTGAGGACGGCTGAGATCGAGCTCTCCTCGGAAACAGGGATTGTTTGTAACGGAATTTCTGAAGACATTTCCACACTTCCTTTTGACCTGGTGATGTAAGTGTGAGTACTGCTTTCGGTCTTATCAACAGGTAGTTGAACACTTCTTTTTGACCTCGTGAAGTATGAGTGCGAGGCCAGACTTTCACCAAACCAACCGTCTTTTCCAAAAACCTGAAGAACTCAACGACACACGAGTGGTTAAATCGAAATAAATAACAGATAGGCAACCTCACGTTGAGCATGATGCACCTATACAGTTAAGTGAATTCTACATGTTTGCGACGAAAGCATGCGTCATTCCGACATTTTTTTTAGGCTTCCCTTTTCTTATCATTTTTTCTTATCTTTTTGTTTTTCTTTTATGTTTTTATTTTGCGGAAAAAATGCGACCGGATCCGATGAGGATTGCCTACGTATCACGACGCTACGTGAATCAGATCATTACGTAGTTCAAAACACAAATGAAAGAAACACACCTTTTATTGTTGAAACGGTCTATTACAAACTACATTTTGCAAAAGAAAGAGCAAACTTTAAAAATAAACCTAGACTCAACCTAGACTAAACAAACTGATGGGAAAAACAGGCAGAAGATGCTAAGATACAGACTTGACTTATGAGTACATTATGGTTTTGAAAATTGGTGTCCATGGGGCATCGTTCGGCATTGCCGCGGTCCTAGGTGCGAGATCCCTCTCAAGTTGCTCCAGCTCATGCATAGTCTGCTTGACATAACCCATCACTGCCGAGAGGACGGTAACGCTGGTCATGTTCTCACATCGTAGACATCGTCTGGTGATGGCATGGGCAATGGCCTTGATCCTATCTCTGGTTTGCTTCTTCTCTACGAGTAGGCGTTTTATCTGATCGCTACATATCTTGAATACCTGAGCATCCTGCATATGCTGATGCTTCAGTTGCCGTACTTCTAACTTCATCTGGGCCAACAAGTCATACCAGTATCTGCTCTCAATTTGGAAATCCTTGGCCTGATTAGCTGCTTTGATCTCAAGTGTAGCCATCTCTCTCTTCATTTTAGCAACAGTTTTCTCGTGGTCGCCTTCCAATTGATTCAAGTATCGGCGATGCTTATCTGCTCTTGTATCCCACTGTGCCCTGAGCTCTGCTATGACGTTTTTAGATTTCTCTAAATCCTCTTGCCATTCCCTGACTTTGCCTTTTAGCCTTTTTATCAACTGCTCATCTGATCGACGCCTTGGCTGTTTATCCGCATCCATCCTTATCTGTTTGATCTGGGCTCTGAGCATTTCGTTTTCCTGAATCAACCTGTTCCGTTCTCCCAGGTTGGTAGCAACTTGCACGTTGTGATCATATTTCAGGCTTTCCACTTGTTGCTTTAACCTGCTGATTTCGACGCAATAGCCTCTTTCTTTTGCTAGCCAATCCCACTACTTTTGCGACGATTCGGCAAAATTCAGGATGTGGGGTCTCTTAGCCGGCCTTTCATGCTCAAGTTCCCTTATATACCATGCAAGATAACCCGACGTCGTCTCACCTTTGGCTCGATCCCGCACGCAAGTATCTGATTTCAAATATTGACACTCACTCCAGATTTGGCGAATCTTCGCTTCTGGAAACTGTCCGTTAGGACTTATCTCAACTGCTTGAGTGCTAAGATCTTCCTCATGAGGTACTGTCTGGCATCTTCCGAGCTATCTCAAAACTCGGCAGGGCGCGTAAGGTTGAATGCTCTTAAGCCCCATCAGTAAGAAATGAGTTTTAGCTGCCGGCATATATATGACCTCATCAACAGGCAACCATCCCAGCGTCCATTGTATTTGGCTGGCAGTAAGAGCTTGAAAGAACGAGGTCCATGCCAGGACTCCTTTGGGCAAACTGATCTCTTTGGTTCTCGTGTAAAATTCTTCTATGCAAGTCTTTTCCGGGGAACCATGGCTCAAAATCTCGGAACGATGGCAGAGGTGCTCGGTCATCCACATTAGTAGGAGCAAGTTACAACCTTCGAAGAAATTTCCCCCATCTTTACAATCTGTGAGAGCTCGGAAGATGTCAGATACCACCATAGGCACGAGAGTACTGTCACTTTGCGTGAGTAGGGTGCTGACGACCCCGGATATCTTCAAATCAATGTTTCCGTCTTTCCTTGGAAATACCAGAAGGCCCAGGAACATCATCATGAAGGCCACCCGTCTGTGTTTGTCCCACTTCTGACGAATACCTTTGCTGCACAGTTTGTTGATTGGATTATTGAATCCCTCTTCATGACCGTACCTATCATATATGCAGCATGGAGTACAAAAACCGGCAGCCAAATCCGGGTTATGGACCGTTCTGGGTATCTTCAGCGAATCTAGGAACCGATGCACCGTGACAGCTCTTGGGGAAACCAAGTATTTTTGCTTTAACGGAAGTTCAGCAATTCCGATGTACCCAGCCATTTCTTCCAAAGTCGGGGTGAGTTCAAAATCAGAGAAATGGAAAACATTGTGCGCCGGGTCCCAGTAGGTAACCAAAGCTCTTATGATATCTCCCCGAGGCTGGATTTCCAACAAACCCACGAGACCTTTCAGATATTTCTTGACCTCATTTTGTCCTTCAGCACCTAGATCATTCCACCATAGCCGTAACTTGACAGGGATTTTGGTCATTATTGAAAAATGTTCATTTTGCATTGTGCTCATCCTACACATTTATTAAGGTGTTCTTTAACAAAAATAACTTGACTCAAAATACTTTACAAGGAGGATCAAGTTTTCGAACACGGCCTTTCAGCACTTCGGGGACGAAGATTTTGAGGCTGTGTGGGTCAATTGGATGAAAATCCTAAAAACAATGACCCGAAGGTGGTTATTTATGCAAAGTTAGCCTTCCGCGTACCTTTCGGGAACATTCAGCTATTTATGACAAAACAACATTACCTGATTTATTCGTGACAGAATTAAAATTTTGACACATTTTTTTTTATTATTATTATTATTACTATTTGTTCGTTTTTTTTTAGTAAAGGTGGGGTTGAACCCGATGGGGGTTGCCTACGTATCTCACATCCGGTGAGAATCAAACCGGCGTAGTTCGGTAAATCGTGAATAGAGGAAATCAATTAAACCCAGAAAGCAAGAATATGTTTTTTTTCATTATTTTCTTTTGAAAAGAGATAAAGACAAAAAAAATCTTTAAGGAAATATTTGGACTATTAGTCTGAAAAAGAGGTACTACGAAAGAAACAACATTTTTTTTTGAATTATGAATTTTCCATTTTTTTTTACTTTTAAATAAATACCCTTTTTTTTATAAATCAAACTAGAAGACAAATCTTTTTTTTTTAGAAAAATTCTGGCGAGGTTTGACACTACTTGGACATTGGTTTTATTTTTTCCAAAATAAATAATTATCTCCCTACGCCGCTATTTTTCTCCTTTTTTAGAAACCGGTCAGCATGCGGAACTGAAGCAAATAAATGCGCAAAACAAATAGGATGCAGCAGGATGGTCTTTTCATTTCAGGTTGCCTGTCCTAGACAGACCCAACCCCTGTGTTGAGTCTCCTAAGTCAAATGCAACATGATGCAAATAAACGTTCCTACTAGGGATCCGGCATGAAGTTTCGTTATACTAGGTTTATACCCTGGGTATTTGTTCTAGACTGTGTACCCGAGCGGACAACTCGAGTCGAGGAGGGGGCTACGTACCGGGGACCCGCGAGATCGTCCGGCTTTGTAACTTGTCCGACCTCTTTCCTATTTCAGGTATTGACACTAACAGAATAGGGAGTCTCGACCAGCGAGCTTCTCCCCGGAGGTAAGAAGAGAAAGGTTTCGGCACAGTTTATATACAGTTCAGATAATATCAAAGCGGTAAAAGACAAAATTTAGTACGTTATGCAAAAACATGTAATAAAGATCAGATAATAAAGCCAAATATAACAATTATTCTAAGCTCGAATTCTTGAACCCTGAACCAGTGGTTCTGGGTTAAGTTTCCCCAGCGGAGTCGCCAGAGCTGTCACACCTCCTTTTTGCGCGCCCGCCCCCGAAGGGATAAATGCGAGAGGGGAGTTTTTCCAATTTAAGTGACAATATTCGAAATGGAATTATTTATTTAATTCAGAGTCGCCACTTGGGAAAGGTTTGGCTTTTGGTGTCCCAAGTCACCGGTTTATCTTGAATCCCAAATCGAGGAAATTTTCGACTTTTCCAAATGAAGTCTGCGAACCAGAAATTCTAAGTAAGGAATTCTGTTGACCCGAGGAAAGGTGTTAGGCACCCTCGAATCCCGTGGTTCTAGCACGGTCGCTTAAATTGTTATAATGGCTAAATATCTGATTTAAATACATGTTGTGACTTATGTGCTTTTATTAAGTTTAAACAGCTTTTATTATTATCATTTATTTTTATAGAATTGCAACGTCGTGAAAATACATCTCGAACCACATCACAGTCAATGCACCCGTGATCGTCAACACATTTTGACTCCGTTGAGATTTGGATTTGGGTCACATCAATGTGCACCCGAATTTAAGAATATAATTTAATTAAATCGCGCCTAAAGAGTCTAACGCGTTATTATTTTTGGAGAAGGCCATGAGATTCACTAAACGGCCGGTCCTGAATTCTAAATATTTATTATGGTTAGTTATTGAGGGCCCCGCAATTTGCATTTTTATTTGGCGAGGCTCGTCTCATTATTTATTTATTTTTAGAAAAAGGATATCCTAAAGCGACTACATTTCTAATGCGTTTGTCTCTTAAAAATAGAAGAAGAAAGATACATGCTAATTCAAGTATATGCTTTGGCCTAATCCGGATCCTTATCAATTAATTATTTACAAAATGAAGAGACGGCATACCTTATGAAAAATGCTTTAATTGGACAAAAAGTTACATACGAGATTGACGAAATACAACACTTAATCCTAACAACATCCTTAAGTCGGATTTAAATTAACTCGCTTAAACAGGATTAATAGAATTCCTTATTAAAGGATATTACCAATGATGTTCAAAACTCGTTCATAAACTGCCTAAAGAAACCGAAACTGGGTGATTCAAGACTATATTATATTTGGCTAGATTTAACAGCCATTTGCCCTTACTTATTCAAAGCATGCTGAAAGAGTGAGTTTAATTTTAAACAATCATATTAAATGGTTTCACAGTCCATGAGTTGTATTTACATCCTGTATGCTACTAAACGAATCAAATATCGCAGTTTTAGATCAACATAAACTTTAATTAAGTACAAACTTACTAATGTATTCTCTATTAGACTAACAAACTAAAATTTACACAGCTTGACAACATTTATAAAATTTGTAAGTGAAGCAACAGATGATTATAATTCCTTCAGATCTTTCGATTCAACTTTCATTGCGACGTCAGTTACATCAGACAGATTCGAAATGTGTACCTGATGAGATGCTTACAATGAAAGAAGTAGGAGAGTCAGTTGAGCAGCAGTGTAAACGAATACAGCAGCAGTAACGGATAAATAGCAGTAGGACAAAATTCCAGTGCAAGATGCGATTATAGACGAGGAAAGAGGCAGCAAAATGACAGCAATAAGCAGGGGAGTAGAATCAGAATTCAGACACTCCAATTCCAAAAGAAACAACCAATATGAACCAAACAAACAAACTTAGCTGATACTTGAGGGGAAATTAGAATTGATTTGAACAGGTTGAACCAACTAAGAATCGAACAAACAGTAGGAAGAAAACAGATTCTGATTTTTGTGATATCCCTCTCTCTATCTCCTTTCTTTTCAAAATCCGATCTCAATTTTCAGTCTTGAAATCTATTTTTAGCTATCAAAAGAATTCTTTCTTAGTATTCTCTCCCTTTTTCTTTTGGAACTTCAATTCTCAAAATGCTCAGTCTGAGTTCCTCTATCTCTGTCTCAGTTCCCTCTCCTTTTATAAGCTTCAAATCAGGCCATTTGAACAGCCTGTTAATCAATCAGGACCCCTCCCATGTGCTGTCCCTTTTCAGTTTCCACTTAGCTATTTAAGTATAAACCCCCCCATGATATTCCCTGGAAGACTTACTTTTTAAGTGAGGTTTAATACTTCTTAAACTAAAGCAGGGTATGGGCAGCAGGGGTGTGTTCTGACAGCACATGTTGTCCATTACATTGTAATGCACATGCTGCCCAAGGATGAGAGATGAGTAAACAATGCTATCAACTAAATTAAAATCTGAAACCTAGCTAATAAATCAATCCTTAAATGTTTTTCTGATTTGGCTAAACAAATTAATACCTAGTGGCAACAAAAACTAATCTGATTCAAACAATGCTTCAGTAAATCACAAAAGCCTGAGTCAAGTTGCTACCATTCTAGTATGAAATTAATTGACGACGTATATCGATTCGACTATACTAGTTATAACACATACAATCGAAGCCAATAATCAAAAATCCAACAGTATCAACAAGGGGTCCAGATTGCACTGTCAAAACAAAAATGGCACTGGAACTAATTAAACGAACCAGTTCAAATTCGTTTGATTGTACAGCTTACACATACACACATTGTCAGTAAATGGAAGAAAAACTCGATCAAACAGAGGGGTACAGGCAAGGTAGTCAATCAACAGTTGATAAAAATTCAAAGACACAAATTACACAAAACATTCGGCCATACGAACAGACCTTTAAACCACACACGTACTGAATAAAGAAGAGAAAACAAACTTACCTTAAAATCTTTGAAAGAAAAATCAGAAAAAATCAACTTGTGTTTGAACAGATCCTTCTCAAGGTTGAACGGACTTTAATCGAAGTGTTTCTCAAATGAGAAACACTTCGATTAAGGTCCATTAGACCCTAATCTCTTGGCTTAAACAGGCACGGACCAGGCTTGGGGTTTCTAGGGTTCGTAGATGGTAGATTTAGGACTTGGGCTTCCATGGTTAGATTCGGACCAAACCAGGCATGGTTTGGTCACGAGGGAGGTCCGGGGACTATCTGGTATGAAACTGGGGTGCATCGGTGTGGATCGAGTTTTGCTCGAATCTTCAAATGAAGATTCGAGAACCTAAGGGATGATTCGAACTAAATGGTCAACAGATCCATGTTCAGGGGGGTGAGGCGGTCCTATGGTGTTAAGGTGGAGGTCACCGGCATTCATGCCGCCGGGATTAATGGCGAGGAATAAGGGGGCGGCTAGGGTTTCGTGGGGAAGGGGATGAGGACGAATGCGGGGTCTTGGATAGGGGGGCAGGGTATGGTAGGAGGCTTATATATGGAATGGGTGGGCTGATCTCGGCCGTTGGATGAGGCACGATGAAGGGCTAGGATCCTTCAACTAACGGGAAACGGTGTCGTTTTAGACCTAAGGGGGTTGGGTCGGTCCGGGCGGAATGGATCGGGTTTGTTCATGGGTTAATGGGGAAGTGATCTTGGCCGTTGATCAATCTGAGATCAATGGCCTAGACCAAGCTAGGTCACTACGACGTCGTTTGGATGCCCTGGGTGTCAACTGGTGTGGACCGGGTTACACATGGAGTTTTGGGTTTGAGTTTGGGCCTCGAATTAAAATGAAAATAAGCTCAAACTGATTTTCAACCCAATTCTGCACTCTCTTTTATTATTATTATTATTTTTTTATTTTAAAACAAAACCTAAGTAAATCAAATTAAAATTAAATAAACACTTAATACAATTATTTGCACACATTTATTAAAATATTTAAAGCAGGTAAAATCAAACAAAACAACAATCACGGACAAAGATGCCTATTTATGATTTTTCTCTTTAATAACCGGGTTACGGTTCAAACTGCACATGACACACACATTTTTTGTATTTTGTTTCAATAATAATAAAAATGGACAAAATCATAGATAATTAACAAAATGCCACGTGAAAGATCCGAAAATTGTACAGCAAGACCGATCGCTATTTTTTGTTTCTTTTGGAGTGATTGTCGCGTAAAACAAAAATCACGTGCTCACAATTCTTACCTGCTGATACTGACCCAACTCTCTCAATATAGTAAGTAACATAGATATCCGGCCCTATAAGGCTCGGTAATATATAACTGCTCTACCGTAGTAGGCTCGCTCATAGGCGCTTGGCCATACTAGGCTCTGTATCTCGACCAACTGGGCTCGTTCATAGGCGTTCGGCCACCGTAGGCTTGGTATATAACTTACCATTTGATCGGAGGTTGCCCAATAGGAGCCTGCCCATCGATTATAGCTCGATGGTAATGAAAATACTTTTAATACTGTATATATATAAATTCTCTACTCTCTTGACTGGAAGAAGGAAATAGTAAACTGAATATTAAGTCCTAATAAGGAGAATATTATAACTTACAAAACTAGGAAAATATACGCAATTTGAGAGATTAGCAAAATATACGTAAATTCTGGGATATGAATTTTTCTTTATGCCTCGTTATCAAACTTGTATAATGACGAGATCATGCCAAAATGAAGGAAGAGCTTAGCCTTAACACACCTGGAATAGGAAAAATCCGTATGATATTCTTGGAAAAGATTGCACGTACTCCGTTAGAACCGCAAAATTTCTCGGTTGTTAAGACTCTAAAAATGCTAGCTGAAATTGTTGAAACTTGTAAAAAAACACATTGCTTAAGTATACAATCTGATTTTAGGTGTCTTTGGGCATGGAAATTTGAAAGAGCTTTTTAAGAGTACTAACGTTTTCCTCCTCTGTTAGTGCCTTAGTAAGAGTTTTTGGCAAGAATTGTAACATGATTTTGGTTTTGGAATTCTTAAGGTATTGAGGTGTCTTGCAATTAAATTATCAAGATGCCACCTATTCTAATATGACCATGAGTCACTTAATTTCTAGTGGCTTGCTGTCACGTGGGGTGGGGTGGGGTTCTTTTTAATTTTTATCACTTATTAGGTAATGCCCTGTTACCCTGTAATTAACCAATTACCCGCATAATTAGAAATTATCTCAAATTACTTAAAATTCTACTTATTTTTAATACCCTTTTATATATATCATACTATCATGGTCATATGGTACCTTGTATGATACTAGTCCATAAATATAGGGTATTATAGCTGGGCCGTATTTTATCCCAACATGCCAAACTTAGACGAAAATTTATTTTCTTTGACTTGCTTCCCCTTTCACCTTCACGAATTTACTCATCACTTGTGAAATAGCATAATCCTTATAATCTCCAAATAATCTTTTAATTGGACTGATGTCAATTACTTTACGACAAATTCAACGTATAATACTACAGGGTGCAACATTGTCGTAATTTAATACTGTTAAGCGTAACATCACCGTAATGTAATACTGCAGGGTGCAAAATTATCGTAACTTAATACTACAAAGCGTAACATCATTGTAATGTAATACTGCAAGGCATAACATTATCGTAATATAATACTGTAGGGCATAACATCATCGTAATATTGCGGGGTGTAACATCATTCCCCCTTTGGAATAGTCGTCCTTGAATGTTGACTGATGTTCTTATTATTTTCATAACTTATAGCTCTTGTGAATACCTTAATACTCTCCTTGTCATTTAAGCAGTTTCTCTGTGAATAAATCCAAAGTCTAAGGTATTCCCCCCTTTAGTCTTTTTGCTCATATCATTACTTGTGGTCGAAATCTTTCTAATCTCGCAACTGCTGCTACCTCCTGTCATGCAGCCTGTATGACCCTAGCTTTGTAAGTTGTCTTATGTGATTCATTTTTCCTTTTTTCTTTTAGCTTTTAGCCAATCTCTAAGCCTTACTTTGTAAATATTTACAATGCTTAATAGGATGTCTCTCTGGGCATCTATAGGTGTATTGAAGTTCCTTGCTCGGTACTTTATAGAAATTGCGAATATGGATATATCTTATTTCATAAACTTGGTTATCCATTCATATGGACAGACAAACGGGTAGGCCTCCTCAATAAGTGTTGCCCGAGTTCAGCCTGATTGTTAAGCTCCATGCCTTTCGGAGTTTCCGGGTCTAGAGCCTTATGTACATCTTGTATATATATGTATATATGTTATGAGTATGTCGGGGAGCTATTCCGATCACAGTATATCCATCAGCAGAGGCTTGTAGACATATCCTATCAGTTAGTGCAATATGTTAGGCTTGTAGGCCTTGTATGTATATTTGGTTGGTTTTCAGCTGTAATAGTTATGAGGGCCTTGTCGGCCCAGTTATATATTGACATTTAGTCAGCATTCACAGTTATCTTGCAGTGTGGCCCATGGCCAAAGTATGACATCATATGTTCAGAGTCTCTTAGTTGCAAGTTGGTACGCAAGGATAGGTGAGGCACTGGGTGCCGGTCTCGCCCCCAAGTTCGGGGCGTGACAAAAGTGGTATCAGAGCAGTTCTGTCCTAGGGAGTCTACAAGCCATGTCTAGTAGAGTCTTGTTTATGAGTGTGTCGTGCACCACACTTATAAGCAGGAGGCTACAGGACATTTAGGATTGTCACTCTTTCTTCTTACTCTAGATGGTGTGGTAGAGCTCAGTTATAAGAACTCAATTTCCTAAACTCTATCTTATTCATAATATGATGATATTTACTTCCATAAAGACAATTGGTAAGAGGTTGCATGTGGCTGTGGAAGAGTTGAGTCAGAAGAACTCGGTGAGTTTTTTGAAAGGGAGCTTTAAGGCAAGAATATATATCCACCTTTATGGTGAAAGACACTGATAGATTCAGAAGATAAGTACAAGTTTCAACAAGTAAAGGAAGCAATATGAAAGAGGGTATGAGGTACCCAGCTAATGAAGATTATCCTTATTTACCATTTAGGAAGAGAGATTCAAGCATTTTGAGTTACCTTCGACAGTAGCAGAGGTATGTATAATTGTCCACACTGATCTAAGTCATGCTCTATAGGAGCTAACAAATATGGTTTAAGAGAAGGACATAATATCACGATCCAGCTGGGGTTAGAGTGAGCCAAAATGGTGGATGAATTGTTTGCGTTAGTTGATATTTTCGAAGAATATTGCAAATGTGCTAATAGATCTCCTTGTGAGACACCCAGATGGTGCATACTAAAATAGTACAGCTAGATATGAGTACTACAAAGATAGGAACTGGAAACCTGGAAGGGATAAATATTACCTTAGTATGGCTCCCGCCCCTAGCAGAGGGAGAATGTTAGGCAGCCCAAAGAGCCAGTAGATGGAGCAAGGGAATGTAAAAGCGAAAGAATGTCTTGTTAAAGTTTTCAGGATAAAGTGATAGATAGAAATATTAGCAGGGAAGTACAAAGAGGGATAATGAAGTATTATGAGTGAGATGTGATACATGGATGGCAACAGTAGAGTGTTATAGAATTTATAGTCAAATGAAGAAAGAGATGAGAGGTGATAGGCTTTAAGATAACAAAAGACTATAGGCCATACAGTCATATCCGCTTTCGAGAAACAAGTTTGCGACTCTAACGTGATTAACGGAAGGAAAGGTTAGACCTCAGAGTAATAGAAATCATTATGGAATGGTGAACAAGATGAACTAAATATGAATTAGGAACTGAGTGATTTGATAATTGTCAGCATCATGAAAATTTCATACTGCATTCTGGCAACAATAGAATGGGCAACAGAAGAAGATCCATGATGAATTTAGAAAATGGTCATTCAAGGAGACGTTTCCCTAAAGTAAGCGGTATGAGTAAAGTTAAGCTTAAGGGACTATATGTTCCAGTTACACTAAGTTTCACCATTGCTAGTGAGGATTTATCCTTGGTACAGAAGGATTACCGCAAGATGAGTAAGGGTCATTGATGATGCGAAAGGATGCCACATATGGAGAGAAAACCATTTATATGCAGGTCGTGTAGCTCCAAGTTTTAGTACTCCCCAAAAGGGGGGAATATGGAATGATAAAGGATGAATGCGATAAAAATGAGAAAGGTATGAGATTGCACTTATCCAAAGGTTGCAGATATGCTATGATTCCATAATGTTATGTAAGAAATGACGTCAAAAAAAAGGAAGTAAAGGTTCATGCCTGGGATGTTATTAATAGATAAGAAGCCAGTATGTGAGGTAAGTTAAGACAAGGAAATAACCCAAGAAGGATTATGCGGAATATGGATATGAGAATGGGTCGACGAGCAGTTAGTAGTTGTGTCAGGAAGAGCCAAGTCATGATTAGACAATAAGTTATAGACAAATCAACAGATCATGCAAGATAAAGGTAGTGAGCCCCAATATGGAGAATTCACTTTTGTCACGCCCCGAACCTGGGGGGCGAGACAGGCACCCAATGCCTCACCTATCCTTGTGTACAATGGTAGCAACTAAGGGACTCTAAACATATGATGTCATACTTTGGCCATGGGCCACATTGTAAGATAACTACGAATGCTGACTAAATGTCAATATATAACTGAGCCGACAAGGCCGTCATAACTATTACAGCTGACAAACCAAACAAATATACATACAAGGCCTACAAGCCCAACATATTACACTAACTGACAGGATATGTCTACAAGCCTCTACTGATGGCTATATTGTAATCGGAATAGCTCCCTCACCTACTCATAACATATATACATATATATACAAGATGTACCTAAGGCTCTAGACCCGAAAACTCCGAAAGGCATGGAGCATACCGATCAAGCTGAACTCGGGCAACACTTATTGAGGAGGCCTACCCGTATGTCTGTTTGACCTGCACGCATAAAATGCAGTGCCCCCAGAAAAAGGACGTCAGTACGAAATAATGTACTGAGTATGTAAGGCAATATATTGAAAGCTGCAACTAAACTGATAATATAATAACTTCAAGTAGCTGGAAGTCAAAGATAATCTGAAGATATGCTTACATGCTGATACTGACTCAACTCTCTCAATATAGTAAGTAAAATAGTTGTCCGACCCTATAAGGCTCGGTTATATATAACTGCTCTGCCATAGTAGGCTCGCTCATAGGCGCTCGACCACAGCAGACTCGGTATATAACTTACCATCTGATCGGAGGTTGCCCAATAGGGGCCTGCGCATCGATTATAGCTCGATGGTAATGAAAATACTTTTAGTACTATATATATAAATTCTCTGCTCGCTTGACCGGAAGAAGAAAATACTCAACTAAATATGAAGTCCCGATAGGGAAAATATAATAACTTACAAAACTAGGAAAATATATGCAATTTGCGAGACTAGCAAAATATACGTAAATTCTGGGATATGAATTTTTCTTTATGCCTCGTTATCAAACTTGTTTAATGACGAGATCATGCCAAAATGAAGGAAGATCTTAGCCTTAACATACCTGGAGTAGGAAAAAATCCGTATGATATTCTTGGAAAAGATTGTACCGTACTCCGTTAGAACAGCAAAATTTCTCTGTTGCTAAGACTCAAAAAATACTAGCTGAAATTGTTGAAACTTGTAAAAAAGATCACGTTGCTTAAGTATACAATCTAATTTTAGGTGTCTTTAAGAATGGAAATTTGAAAGAGCTTTTTAAGAGTACTAATGTTTTCCTCCTCTGTTAGTGCCTTAGTAAGAGTTTTTGGCAACAATTGCAACATGATTTTGGTTTTGGAAGTCTTAAGGTATTGAAGTGTCTTGCAATTAAATTATCAAGATGTCACCTATTCTAATGTGACCATGAGTTACTTAATTTCTAGTGGCTTGTTGTCACGTGGGGTGGGGTGGGGTTCTTTTTAATTTTTATCACTTATTAGGTAACGCCCCGTTACCCTGTAATTAACTAATTACCCGCATAATTAAAAATTATCTCAAATTACTTAAAATTCTACTTATTTTTAATACCCTTTTATATATATCATACTATCATGGTCATATGGTACCTTATATGGTACTAGTCCATAAATATAGGGTATTAACACTCGACCCGTATTTTATCCCAACATGCCAAACTTAGACGAAAATTCATTTTCTTTGACTTGCTTCCCCTTTCACCTTCACGAATTTACTCATCACTTGTGAAATAGCATAATCCTTATAATCTCCAAATAATCTTTTAATTGGACTGATGTCAATTACTTTACGACAAATTCAACGTATAATACTACAGGGTGCAACATTGTCGTAATTTAATACTGTTAAGCGTAACATCACCGTAATGTAATACTGCAGGGTGCAAAATTATCGTAACTTAATACTACAAAGCGTAACATCATTGTAATGTAATACTGCAAGGTGTAACATCATCGTAATATAATACTGCAAGACGTAACATCATCGTAATATTGCGGGGTGTAACATTTCTGACCAGAGAAATAGCATCTGCGGCTTTGGGACCGTACCTACGGTCCCGCTTCTGCGAAGACCAAGTCGCACCTACGACTATTTATTAAACGGGGATTTTCGCACCTGTGACTTCCTTTCCGCAGATGCGGTGCGGCTTCTGCGGTGCCTGGGCCGCATCTGAGGTCAAATCCCAAAATGCTTTAGACCGCATAGGCGGTCCTCCTACCGCTTCTGCGGTGTCGTACCTGCGGTCCAATACACACAGGTGTGATTATGACAGGTTCAGTCAACTTCATTTTTATCCTAAGTCCAATTCAACTTCCGTTAAGCACCCGAAACTCACCCGAGGCCCCCGGGACCTCAACCAAACATGCCAACCAATCCTAAAACATTATTCAAACTTGTTCCAACCTTTGGAATGCTCAAAACAACATCAAAACACCAATTTAACATCGGATTCAAGCCTAAGAACTCCAAAAACTCTTAAATTATGCTTTCGATCAAAAAGTCTATCAAACCTCGTCCGAATGACCTGAAATTTGCCAAGCACGTCACATTCAACACTACAGATGTACTCCAACTTCTGGAATTCCATTCTGACCCCGTTATCAAAATCTTACTATCGAACCGGAAACTTTAAAAATTCAACTTTCGGCATTTCAAGCCTAAATAAACTACGGACCTCCAAAACACAATACGAACACGCCCCTAAGCCCGAAATCACCCAACGGAACTAACGGAGCCAACGGAATTCCATTCTGAGGCCGTCTTCATGCTCCGATGACGGTCCAAATTCTAAAGGTTAAGCTCTCTTTTAGGGACTAAGTATCCCAAAACACTCCGAAACTCAAAACCAAACATCCCGGCAAATCAAAATAGCAGAAACAAACACGGAGAAAATAGTTAATAAGGGATCAGGGCGTTAATTCTTAAAATGATTGGCTGGGTCGTTACACTTTACCTGTTTCCTGAACGGCAAGAATGTTCTAGGCCAAAAACCTCCAGTGAAGACTGCATTTTAATAAGGAAATTTTATATTTATAGCAAAGGTGTACCTTATTTGTTATAACCAAAATTATTTTAAAATATTATTTCTTATAGCTACCTTTTATATTTTATAGCAAAATAAGTATTTATGGTATATACTACTATTGAGATATGAAATATGGCATGAAATACGCTATTTATATTTTTCCTCTCTTAGACAGCTGGACACACCTATTTTTAAGGTGATTGTCGTTACTTTTTTCACAGATACATAACGTGAATACATGTAAATACATGCATGTACAGTTGGACTGCCCTGATTTTAGGCATTTTTTACTGCTGTATTCATGAATACAGTAGCGCGAATACATGTGAATACATGCGCATACAACTGGACTACCCTGATTTATGTGAATACTTGCGCGTACAGCTGGACTACCCTGATTTTTAGGCACTTTTTGCTGCTGTATTCATGAAGACAACAACGCAAATACATCGAATACACTACTGTAACAACTGAATAGTAGCTATAGGAAGTTAATAGCCACTAAACAACTGTGGTTTCTGAAAATTCCTCTTTTAACAACACATATTTTGTTTTTTCACAAAGAACACAAAGAAAATTAAATATTAAAATTTTCAATTATTTGATCCAAATTAATTCAGACACACAAGTTGAAAGTTGAATTTTCACCATGGCTCCTACAGTTTATGTTATATAACTTATCAAGAGAACTAGCTAGCACTAATTTTATAGATGCTAATAACTTATGAGTAGGAATGAAAAACGGTCGAGTCGGGTCGGATATGAGCGGGTAAAAAATAGATAATTTATAAAATAGATAAATTACTCCACCCGGCCTGTATTTGAGACGGATAAAAAATGATTTATTCGACGGATATATGATTTAGAGTTGGCAAGCATTGTTCATGCATTGAAGATTTGAAGGCATTATCTCTACGGCATGTCGTGTGAGATATTCACAGATCATCGGAGTCTACAATACTTATTTAAGTAGAAGGATCTAAATTTGAGGCAGCGGAGATGGTTGAAGCTATTAAAAGACTATTGGATCTGCAAAATTAAGTGCAGAGTGTAGTACAAGTATAACCGACCCAATGTACTCAATAAATATCGTAACTAACCTCGACGAGGTAAAAGAAACAAGAATTATAAATAATACCTGCTATAACATGTACAATTTCATAAATCCAACAAGTACAAAATAATAATATGATCATGTATAAGGTAGAAAAAGGACTATCTGTGTGTGTGTGTGTCCAATTACTCAAAATCTCTACTCAGTCACTGATACATCATATAAGGTGATGTGTAGATAAATTAGATAATAAACCATGAAAAGTCCAAGTAAAGATGACATACGATTCCTAAACAATACTGGCCAAACATTCCTCAACCTTTCCATATCCGCACCGAACCACTGATCAATGTCTATTAAAGGCGTGATGAGTTTTTTCGAGAAAGACAAGTTAAGTCTGTGGTTTATTGGTCATTTTGAGGTGTTGGAGAGAGTCGAGAAGGTTGCTTATAGGCTTACTTTGCCTCCTAGTCTTTCGGTAGTTCATCTGGTGTTCCACGTTTTTATGCTTTGGAAGTATCATAAAGATAAGTCACATGCTTTGGAGTTTCTCTTAATGCAGTTTGATGAGAATCTGGCTTATGAGGAAGAGCCGGTTCCATTTTGGTCAGGTAGGTCCGAAAGCTCGGGTTTAAGAAGATCATGTCAGTGAAGGTTCAATGGAGTGGTCAACTAGTTGAGGAGGACTTGGGAGACCATGCTTGATATGCAAAATAGATATTCTTACCTTTTTGGCATTTTAAGTATTATTACAAACCCCGTTCGAGGATGAATAGTTATTTAAGAGGGGAGAATATAATGACCTGGTCGATCGTTTTGTATATTTGAGTCCTATTTTCCTATTTGATGTTTCCCGTATGCTTTATTACCGTTTTGTGACAAGAGGAGATGGTTGATTTGGTTTCGGGAAGGTTTTAGAGTGAATTGGAACACTTAGATCATTTTTTGAAGCTTAAGTTGTAAGAGTTCACCAGGGTTTGACTTTTGTGAAGACAACCTCAGATTCATGATTTGATAGTTCCAATAGGTTCATATGGTGATTTTGTACTTATGCGTATGTTCGAATTTTGATTTGGAGGTTTATAAGATGTTTTGGATCTATTTGTCGAAAGTTGACAATTAGAAGAGTTGAAAAATTCACAAGTTTGACCTGGAGTCGATTTTGATGCTAGCAGGTTGGGATTGTTATTCCAGTACTAATAATAGGACTGTTTTATCATTTGGAACTTGTGTACAAAGTTTGGTTTTATTTCGAGTTGATTAGGCGTGAAACTCTTAGTTGTGAATCTTTGAAGTTCTTGAACTTGAAGGCATGCTACATGTGTTTTGGTGTTTGATTCATGATTGTAGATGTCATGTTGATGTTTTGAGCTTGCGAGCGAGTTCATATATGATTTATATACTTGTGTGGATGTTCGGAGAGGGGCCCGAGAGGCTCGAGTGAGTTTCAAATTAATTTTGGAAGTTGGGAGTATTGCTAGTGTTGCAGACATCGCATTTGCGAGGTCCATATTTGTAGACTTTTGGTCACATTTGCAATGTGGGATAGGGGAGGCCAGCTTCACATTCTTTTGCGATGGGTAGCTCACATTTGCGATTGAGGGTTGCATTTGCGATGTTTTCGGTCGCTTTCGCGACATCTGCTACACATAGGTTTTGGTCGTTTTGCTTGTAATTTTTTGCATTTGTGAACCTCTGGTTGCAAATGCGACACGTGCATCTAGTTTTCTTGAGGCATTTCGGGATTTAGGCTCATTATCTCAAATTTTAAATACTAGAGAGAGAGAGAGAGGCAATTTTGGATTGGATATTATCATACAATACTTTTGGATAAGTGATTTCTACACTGTTCTAATATTTTTTCAACAATCTACATGTATTATTAACACCCAATACATGGAATTTTGAGGGAAATTTGGAGATTTTTTCTACAATTTAAGAAAATAAAAATTGAGGTTTTGAGCTATGATTTGGACTTAGTTTTGGAATCTAATCACATATTTGGACTCTTGGGGTTATGGATAGTCGTGATCTACCCCTTGATTCCGGCTTTGACCGTGTAGACATGGGGTTAACTTTTTGGGAACTGACTAAAGATTGAAGCTTTATTGTTTTGAATTTATTCTTATAGCATTGTTTGACGTGATCGAGTTGTTTTGTCTAGTTTCAAGCCGGATGGATGTGATTTTTAAGGGAAAGTTGATTTTAGAGGATTGATTTAGGCTTGTTGAGGTAAGTACCTTACCTAATCTTGTGTGATGGAATAACTCCTTAGGATTATACCTTATTTTTAATTTTCAATATATATATATATAAAGCAACGTACCATGTATGAAAAATAGCCAGATTAGACTCTAGACTTCTAATATGCCTTAATTTGAATGTGTGCTCTCTATGATACATGTGTAACCCTTTGCATGACTATGTGAGCTTATCTGTTGATGTTAGAGATCATGTTTTAGTATTATTATATCCAAATTATCCAAGATGGGAATTTTTGAAAATCATTGCTATATTGATTTAGCTATAGTCATATTTTACATCTTGAGCACATATCCATACTTTATTATTATTATATCCGTGTGCACCTTATTGATGACTTGTGAGCATATGTATCTTGATGATAAATTTTTATCTTGGGTTGTTATGATTTGGCACATACACATATGTTGAGCTACTTGGTTTGGTGTTGGCATGAGTTTTGTTTCGTACAGGTATTATGATGTGATAAAATTGTGGCACGAGGTCTTTATCATGCGATTATGATAATATTGATATTGTAATGGAACGAGGTTTTTACTATACAACGTATGGATATGGATCCAGCCCCTAAGGTTGCCCTCTCATAGTTCTCTTTTGATGGCGTACACGTGAAATTGTAGTACCTTGACTGATGTTGTTGATTATGATGTGGAGGCGGTTAATGGAAGTCGAGTATAACAGTAGGAGCTTGGTCATGCAAGTGAATCCTTTGTGCCTTGTTGTGCATTTTTACATGCTTTTATGTGAATTTTAACATACTACTATATGCCTCTGTTATTAACTGATGAATTGATTGTCAAGACTGATATACCTGTGTTGAGTTGATAACTCTTGTTTTGTTGAATTGATGATATTGCATCAAGTTATATTCTTGTTGCAAGTTATTATTTATATTGCACAAATTCTTTTATTTGTTAGTATCACATGACTGGAACCTCATCACTACTTCACTGAGGTTAGTCTTGATACTTATTGAATACATGTTATCCCGTACGCATACTATAATTCTGCATATTTCTGTGCAAATTCATGTGTTGGCAGCAACGGACCTAGGGAATAAATTCATTTTCCGATCAAGAGGATTCAAGGCAGTGCTGCATGGACACGACGAATCCTTGGAGTCCCCTTGATTTACTTTGATATTGTTGCCTATAAATTCAGACATTATTTTACTTTTTGAGACATCTTTATGTATTCGGTTTAGAGCTCATGACCGTGTACTATTTGATTTTTGGAGTTTGTATTGTATATGGGCTTATGTTGATCACTTATTCTACTACTATTTATGTTAATTCAGACATATTATATCATGGGATTTTTTCCTAACTATACCATATATGAAACCTTATTTCCCTAAATGTGCATAGTTTGTTAATTACCCGCCCAGTCCACACTTTAACTACAATTTATATATCATTCGACTATTAGGCATTAAAAGGGCAGAATATTCCCTAAAACGCGATAAAATTAAGGAGAGAATCTTGGTGTTAATTGATTCTACATTAAATTCAATTTTTAAAAAAGGAAAGGAGATTTCCCATCTGCGTATTTTTCTCTAGAACTACAATTCAAATTCTCGAAAAAAAAAGAACGAACAATTCATATTGTCGAGTTTCAACAACTCAAAGTTGAAAAAATCTGTTCTTCCATATATTTTCCACCATTGATAGCCATTAAAAAGTTTGAAAGCTTTGAATTCAAATTTGGGTTTTCAAAAATCATTATTTGTTTGGATTGGGTGTTGTTGTAAATAATTCGGAATATGTTTAGGAGTTTATATCTCAATTTTGAGAGGTTTTGGTGAAGATTAGACTTGGTTTTGACTGAATTCAGATTGAAACTCGAAGAAGAAGAAGAAGACATATTTTCAGAAATTGTAGATAAATTGTAGAAAATTGTAGAATTGTAGATAAATTGTAGAGTGGGAAGACTAAAACTTCTACAAATCTTCTACAATTATGTCGAAAATGCCAATTATGTTACAATTGAAATGGGAATTGGGATATTAAAATTCAATGTATCCAGTTTGTAGATATCTACAAATTTTCTACAAAAAATCTACAAAGAAACTACAAATCAGTTTACATATGTATAAAGCAGTATTGTTTTGAAGGGTATCTAAAAAATTACTACATTTATAGTACAATTACACTACAACCTATGTTGAAAAAAAATGTTGACTACAAAATTTTCTCTTTATCTACAAAATTTCTACAAATAAACTACAAATCAATTTTTCCAGGATTGATGATGAACAAAACAGCAGAAGATGCAGAAGATGGGCCACCGGAGTTGCTCTTTATTCATGGTAACCATACAAGTAAAATTTCTGACTTCTCATGGAACCCATGTGAAGACTAAGTCGTCGCTAGTGTTACTGAAGACAATATACTACAAATCTGGCAGATGGAGGAAAACATCTACCACGATGAAGATGATATACTCAATGGGTCTCATCTTTGTATTTTTTGAGAAGAAGAAGGAATGGAGAAGAGAAAGAAATGGGAGGGGGAAAACGAATATGGTCAGATCTTAGGAATTAAGGGGAGAGAGAAATGTGGGATATATGGATACCTTTAATTAAGGAGTAAAAATTGCCCATTAATTAGACCATTAATTAAGTATGGTATAGGATTGGTAATTTGGTATACGGGTTTGTAATTAAATCAAACCTTAAACATTGAGGGCAATAAGGTTTCATATATGGTATAGATAGGTAAAAATCCCTTATATCATGTCTTGTTGATTGAATGATGTTAGTGTGATTGGCTTACCTAGCCTTGGAGGTTAGGTGCCATTACGGCCTTCGGTTGTATTTTGGGTCGTGACACTGAAGTAAAATGTCACTTTACAATTATGCTTTTTTCTTTCTACTTTACCTTTTTATTCCTGTTTCCTTTTTTTTCTTTTTCTTTTCGTATTTTCTTTTCTTATAATATTTCCCACACGAAAATGTTTATTCTGGCGAGGAATCTTTAGCTATCCCCATTTTACCATTTAAAATCTTCTTAGGACAAAAATAAATGGGGAAGCAATGGAACGAAAACAAAAAGAATCAGAAAGAAATGGGAGAAATTTGAAATTGAAAAAATAAGAAGAAGAATGAATTATTGAGTGAAGGGACAAACCCGAGAGTAATGCTGTATTCTGGGCCGGGCCCGGGCCTAAATGGGCCAAACAGGCCGGGCTTAACGGGTCTGGGCTTAGCGGGCCTCACGGTCCCGGGCTTCGTGGGCTCAACGGGTGGAACCAGCCTGTGACGGGCCTAAGCCCATATGGTCCTGGGCTAAACGGGTCGGGCTCGTGGGCTTAGCGGGCCTAACTGGCTTTTTTATTTCCGGAATTTTTTTTTAATTTTTTTTGTTTAAGGCAATTTCTTGTAAACCATATCATGGCTATATAAAAAATATATATGTAGTATATATGTAGAAATCTAATTATTAAAGTGCTTGACGAAAAAGTAAAATAACAAAACAATAGTAAAACTAAATTGTCATGCATAATAAATTAATAAGAAAGTACAACATGAAGCATAAATACGTCTAATAATTTTAAAATAACACAAATTGTTGAAAAATCTTAAAGATGAATTTGCGGATAAATACCATCAACACAATACGTTATATGCCTCCTTAAAATGTATGTGGTACATCCTGAACGAAAATTTAAGACTCTTCCACAGTTCTTGCACTTTAATATTTGGCCTTCTTCATTTTCTTCAAGCACTTCATAGTAGTGCGAAACAAATAAGCGCACTCTTTCCGAACGAGGCATGATGTAACTTGAAAATTAAGATTGAGACTTGAAGTCTTGAAAATTGGAGATTGAGAGATTGAGAGAAATTTAGATTGAGAAATAAGTATTGAGTCTTGAAATGAAGAAGAGGGAGGGGGTATTTATGGTGTTAGAGAAGGTTATTTTTGTAAATTGAAAAAAAACGGCTATTTGTGCAATATGGCCGTTGGTGGTCATTGGGGGTGGGGGCCTCATTTTGAATTTTGAAAAATCTTGTTTTGTAGTATATATAGTATATAGTATGTTATGTTATGTATATATATTACCTTATATATTTTCTTGTAGTATATATTATATGTTATGTATATATATTCCCTTATATATTTTCTTGTAGTATATATTGTATGTTATGTATATGTATTCCCTTATATATTTTCTTGTAGTATATATTTTATGTTATGTATATATATTATAGCTTATAAATAATTGCAAGTTAAAGACAAAAAAATATTGCAAAAAGATATTCAAGGACATGTCTTATAATTTTTATTACCAAAAATGACATATCTTTCTTAGTCTTCCTCCCCCAAATGGAATGAGCACAACACGGTACTAATACCACCATTAAAAGGGAAAAAACTAAAAGAAGATGTGTCAAAGTACAAGTTACACCATAATCTACATTGTATCTCTAACAAATCTCATAAATCCTTCAAGGTTCGGAGGAGGTTGCGTTGGTGGTGGTGGAAAAGAAGCTTGTTCATCACCACTTCCGGGCGAAGCAGCATCCTCCGCAAGTTCCGCCATCATTTCTTCATAAGCTTCATCTATCGCCGGTTGTGATTCCGCAATTCCAAAGTTTCTTCTTTCCGAGCGGATCCAATCTCTGAACAGTACCAATTTTTCCAAGCTCTCCCTCATAGACGCTCTATGATCACCTATTTGAAGTCTTGCTTGACTGAAAGCGCTCTCTGATGCAACAGTTGAAGCTTGAATAGATAAAATATCCCGAGCCATCCTTGCAAGAACCGAAAAATATTTTTCCCTTGCCTTCCACCATTCCAAAAGATCAAAAGTGCCGTCTGGATTCTCCTTTTCAAGTCCCTGCGACAAATAAACTTGAAGCTCATTTAGATGTGAAGTTTCATCATAATTATCACCTTGAGAACCCCTGAACTCCGTCCAGGATTTAAGTGCTTTTAAGCCCGCAGCTCTTTTAGACGATTGTGAACTAGACGAAGTAGGGGTTGGAACATTTGGCCTAGCATGCTCTAAGGCAAGTTGATAATCATTATAAATTGTTTGAGCATTAATTTTAATTGAGGCTTTTGCATGCAAGTGCATCAAATTCCTCATTTGAAAGATCTAAAGCCTTATAAATATTTGAGTACCAAAAATGAGGACCTCCTAATTTCATTGTAGGATTTAACATTGCAGCAACACCATAAATAGGAGGGATAGGGAAAAAATATTTTTTAAACTTTTCTTTCATTTCATTTATAGCAAGTTGATAAATTTCCCCACCCTCCGAAAATTCAACAATCAAATCACATAGTGCTGCAATATAAACTAAACAGTTTGAAATAGTAGGATAATATTGCCCAGAAAATGCATTTGTAGCAATTTGAAAATGTTCTAAAAAATCTATAAGAATTTTAACATTCTTCCAATCTTGAGTAGTAAGCATTTCATCATCATCCTCATCACCTACCCGAGCATTAAACGTTGCATTAATTGGGTTTCTATATTCATATGCAACTACTAAACTTTCGTACATACAATTCCATCTAGTCGGGCAAGCTTTAGGAACCTTTCTTTCTCTAAGGCCATATTCATCATATTTTTTAAAATAATCTCTAAGTCTACTTCTACGGTTTGAATAAAAAAGCCAATTAAGAGCCATTCTAACCTTTTCAATTTCTAAATTTAAAATTCGCATACTATCACCGACAATTAAATGATAAATATGACAAATACATCTAACATGGAATATATTTCTAAATGCAGGATTTAGTGTTGTTGTAAGTATGCCTATAGCACTAGTGTTACTAGAAGCATTATCCATAGAAATTGCCATTATTTTATCTCTAAAGCAAAAATATCTACAAATATCTGCAACAGTGTTAGCTATAAACTTACCTGTGTGACGTGAATTAATTATTCTATACGCAATAATGCGTTTTTGCATTGTCCACTCCTCATCTATCCAATGACTTGTAACAGTTAGATAATCACAATCATTACCACTTCTACCAATATCAGTAGTAATAGAAATCCGATTAGTTATATGAGTAAATAAATACCGCAAATATTGTTCATATTCATGTTTATATTTATAAATATCGCTCTTAACTGTTGCGCGAGGCCAACCTTTATAAGTAGGATTAAAAACTCTTCTAATATAATGCACCCAATTAGGATTAGAAGGAAAAGAATAGGGTAAGCACATAACGATAACCATCTTTGCTAATTCTTCACGATCTCTATTTGGATCGTAATATAAAATACCTCCGGTCACAGTGTTAATTCCTGGTTGAACTAGATTTGAACTTGTACTAGGGCTATCCGCATAATCTACATGTGTCCCCTCTAGCTGCGCTTTCATTTGTAAATATTTAACTTTATCTCTAGAGTGTGTTTTTATGTGCCTAGTCAAACTACCCGTGCCGCTACGGTCTCCAGTATATTTATGTGCCAGTAATTTCCTACATGTTTTACACTTAGCCTTATTTTGTTCTCTTACTTGAGTAAAAAAATTCCAAACTAATGATGTTTCTAGGCGTTTAGGAGGTTGTCTATTAAAACTAGGGGTTTCTATAGGTGGGTCGGGCGGTACATCAGTTGGGTTATTAAAAGGACTAGTAGGTGTATCATCTAAATCCGGTTGGGTTTCATCTTCATCCTCATTTTCCTCATCATTTTCAAAGATAGTTTGATTAGGATAAAGAGCATTCATAGTTTCATCATCTAAATTTTCACCTGGTGCAACATTATGGCAAAATTGACTATCGAAAAATTGAAAACAGGGGTTATCACTATCAAGAATAATAGGAGCAGCAGGACGTCTACCAGGTCTGGGTCGAGGAGCCGGGGGAAGGGTAGTAGGTTGGCCACTACTTTCACCAGTTTTAACTTTTCCCTTACCACCAAACATTTTTATCAAAGATGTCATATTAATTACAACTATGCAAACTAAAACACACAAAAATATATTCTTAAAACTTAAGAGTTGAAACGAGTTTACCGAATTGCCGAACAACTTCTTGAAAAATGAAAATCGTTGAAGACTTGAATACTTCAATTCACCAACTTCACAATTTTTCACGAAATTTCAACAATAAAATAAGCATTTATAGTAGAGAGATTGAGAGAGATTGATGAATTGGTGAGTAAAAATGAAAGAATGAGGGGGTATTTATAATTGAGAATTGGGAAAAAGTGTAATTATATAAAGTTTGGGGGCCAAATGGCTATTTTTGAAAGTTCCAAACGGTCGAAATTGCAGCCCAACAGCTACTTTTTTAAATTTTTGATCGTTGCTATTTTTAAACAAAATATTTTTTTTTAAAAGTAGCCGTTAGAGGCCCGTTAGGCCCAGTAAGACCGGCCCAGGTCCGCCAGCCGGTCCCGGGCTCGTGGGCTATTTTATGTGACCCGGCCCGCCTCGAACTTTTTGCACCATTAAGGACCGGCACACCAGGACCGGCCCGCCAAGCCGTTTAGCCTGTTAGGACCGCGGGCTCGGTCCGGTCCCGGCACACCATACATCATTACCCGAGAGTGAGACTTGAGAAGGAGCGTGTTTGGGGAGAAGAAGAAAAGGAACAGGGAGAAAGAAACGAAAACAAATGTTAAAATAAATAATGAACCAAAAGGAAATTATATGGTGTAGAAAAAGAAAAACATGTCTCGAATAAGGTTTGTGCGTGTCATACACGATTTCAGTTGAAACTGAGGTTGCCCTAAAAATATAATATTTATTACAATTCAAATAAAGTTATAAGGGTTATATAACACTACTAGAATTCCGGAAAAAAGCGACCAAACTTTAGCGACCAAAGTTGGTCTGTCAAGAAAAGCAACCAAAGTTGGTCGCTAAATTGGCGAAAATAATAAAATAATAATTTGATATACATTAGCGACCAAGTTTGGTCGCTACTTGGTCGCTAATTTTGTCAAGATATTGACCGAAGTGGTCAGACTTGCTTGGTCAAAGGTATACTGAGATTACCGACCAACGTTGGTCGCTACAGGGGGGCCCACTTATATAATTATAATAATTATAATATTATTCTAAAAAAATTATAAAATATAAATAAATATAACTTAAATTAGCGACCAAAGTTGGTCGCTAATTAAGGGGTAAGCAGATAGCGACCAACTTTGGTCGCTAAAATGGGACCCAATTATAAAATTTTAATAATTATATTTTTATTTAAAAAAATTTATAAAATATAAAAAAATATAATTCAAATTTAGCGACCAAAGTTGGTCGCTTACGAAAATAGAGACCAACTTTGGTCGCTAATCTGGGATCGAGTTCTAACGTTTAACAATTATATTATTATTTTAAATATTATATAAAATATAAATAATTTGATTTAAATTTAGCGACCAACTTTGGTCGCTAATTTAAATTTATGTATATTTAGCGACCAAAGTTGGTCTCTTTTCAGGTCAACAATGGTCAAAATTAAAAATCACTTTTCTATTTACTATCTAAATAATATAAATGTAACCCGCTAATACTTTTGTAATACAAAGGATGAATAGACTAAAATATACTCTAACATGCTATATATGCAGTTAAGCAGTACTATGAAGCGTGCGTGTGTGTCTATATATATATATATATATATATATATATATATATATAAGAACATGAAACGCTCGGAACACAGGGACAAATTCTTTTAGGTATTGATACACTTGTAATTTAATTCATCGAAGCATTACCCGAGAGTGAGACTTGAGAAGGAGCGTGTTTGGGGAAAAGAAGAAAAGGAACAGGGAGAAAGAAACGAAAACAAATGTTAAAATAAATAATGAACCAAAAGGAAATTATATGGTGTAGAAAAAGAAAAACATGTCTCGAATAAGGTTTGTGCGTGTCATACACGATTTCAGTTGAAACTGAGGTTGCCCTAAAAATATAATATTTATTACAATTCAAATAAAGTTATAAGGGTTATATAACACTACTAGAATTCCGGAAAAAAGCGACCAAAGTTGGTCTGTCAAGAAAAGCGACCAAAGTTGGTCGCTAAATTGGCGAAAATAATAAAATAATTATTTGATATACATTAGCGACCAAGGTTGGTCGCTACTTGGTCGCTAATTTTGTCAAAATATTGACCAAACTGGTCAGACTTGCTTGGTCAAAAGTATACTGAGATTAGCGACCAACATTGGCCGCTACAGGGGGACCCACTTATATAATTATAATATTATTTTAAAAAAATTATAAAATATAAATAAATATAACTTAAATTAGCGACCAAAGTTGGTCGCTAATTAAGGGGTAAGCAGATAGCGACCAACTTTGGTCGCTAAAATGGGACCCAATTATAAAATTTTAATAATTATATTTTTATTTAAAAAAATTTATAAAATATAAAAAAATATAATTCAAATTTAGCGACCAAAGTTGGTCGCTTACGAAAATAGAGACCAACTTTGGTCGCTAATCTGGGATCGAGTTCTAACGTTTAACAATTATATTATTATTTTAAATATTATATAAAATATAAATAAATTTGATTTAAATTTAGCGACCAACTTTGGTCGCTAATTTAAATTTATGTATATTTAGCGACCAAAGTTGGTCTCTTTTCAGGTCAACAATGGTCAAAATTAAAAATCACTTTTGTATTTACTATCTAAATAATATAAATGTAACCCGCTAATACTTTTGTAATACAAAGGATGAATAGACTAAAATATACTCTAACAAGCTATATATGCAGTTAAGCAGTACTACGAAGCGTGCGTGTGTGTCTATATATATATATATATAAGAACATGAAACGCTCGGAACACAGGGACAAGTTCTTTTAGGTATTGATACACTTGTAATTTGATTCATCGACTTATAACCTATATATATATTAACAATAAATTAAAATGTCTCGATCTAATATAGCTTATATATATATATTAACAATAAATTAAAATGTCTCGACTTATATCAATTAATATATGTATGTATGTATGTATGTGTGTGTATATATATATATAAGCTATATACGATATAATATTAGCTAATGCACTAATACTTAGTGCATAGTATAGTATAGTATAGTATAGTATAGTATAGTATAGTATAGTATAGTATAGTATAGTATAGTATAGTATAGTATAGTATAGTATAGTATAGTATAGTATAGTATATATACTAAGTGTATTATATATCAAGGTATATTCGATATATATAGTATAATATAGTATATAGTATATAAGCTATGTATATATATATATATATATATATATATGTATATTTAGCGATCAAAGTTGGTCTCTTTCAGGCCAACAATGGTCAAAATTAAAAATCACTTTTGTATTTACTATCTAAATAATATAAATGTAACACGTTAACACTTTTGTAATACAAAGGATGAATAGACTAAAATATACTCTAACATGCTATATATGCAGTTAAGCAGTACAACGAAGCGTGCGTGTGTGTCTATATATATATATATATATATAAGAACATGAAGCGCTCGGAACACAGGGACGGGTTCTTTTAGGTATTGATACACTTGTAAATTGATTCATCGACTTATAACCTACTCATATGCATGTATATATATTAACAATAAATGAAAACGTCTCGACTTATATCAATTAATATATGTATATATATATATATAGCTATATATACTATATATATATAGCTATATTCGATATAATATTAGCTAATGCACTAATACTTAGTGCATAGTATAGTATAGTATATATACTAAGTGTATTATATATCAAGGTATATTCGATATATATAGTATAATATAGTATATAGTGTGTATATATATATATAAGAACATGAAGCGCTCGGAACACAGGGACGAGTTCTTTTAGGTATTGATACACTTGTAAATTGATTCATCGACTTATAACCTACTCATATGCATGTATATATATTAACAATAAATTAAAACGTCTTGACTTATATCAATTAATATATATATATATATATATATATATATTTATTTATATATGTATATATATATATATATAGCTTAAATTGAATTAAAATCCTAAATTTATACTACATATGTACATAATTTTAAATTGAATTAAAAGTAATTTAATTTTTTTAGAAATAGCGACCAACTTTGGTCGCTATTTTGGTCAAAAAGTCAAAACTTATTTTGCTACCAAAATAGCGACCAAAGTTGGTCGCTATTTTTAATTCCAGTGTCAAAATCGTCTCTTTTCTCTCTCACACTCAACCCCCCCCCCCTCCGACTCCCAGCAACAGCGGCGCCACCCACGCCACCGACGACCACCGACGGTAGCAGCTCCACCGCCGGCGACCTCCATTCCCAAGGTAGGTTTCTTTCTCCTTTCTTTGTTTTTTTCGAAATACAGTGATTTTGTTTAATTTATCCATGTTAGGGTTCAAAGTTATATATTATTTGTTCAACCATGTTAGGGTTCAAAGTTAATTTCTCCATATTAGGGTTTAATTTCTCCATGTTAGGGTTCAAAGTTAGCTCAACCATATTAGGGTTCAAAGTTATATATTATTTGCATTTTTTAGGGTTATTATTAATACATTTAGTCCAAAATATTTAGTTTTACCTACTAATTTGGGGAAGAAATTGTTTGAAGAGACGAAACCCTAAGAGTTGCACCTTTAGGATTATGTATTGGAATTTTAGTTTATAAATTAAAATTTTAGGATATGAATTGAACCTTTAAGATATGAATTGAAATTTTTGGTTTATGTATTGGAAGTTTAGTTTATAAATTAAAATTTTAGGATATGAATTGAACTTTTGTGTATATGAGTTGAACTTTTAGGATATGAATTGAACATTTAGGATATGAGTTGGACTTTTAGGATATGTATTGAAATTTTAGTTTATAAATTGAAATTTTAGGATATGACTTGAACTTTTGTGGATATGAGTTGAACCTTTAGGATATGAATTGAACCTTTAGGATATGAATTGGACTTTTAGTTTATAAATTAAAATTTTAGGATATGACTTGAACTTTTGTGGATATGAGTTGAACCTTTAAGATATGAATTGAACCTTTAGGATATTAGTTTATGTATTGGAATTTTAGTTTATAAATTAAAATTTTAGGATATGACTTGAACTTTTGTGGATGTGAGTTGAACCTTTAGGATATGAATTGAACATTTAGGATATGAATTGAACATTTAGGATATGAATTGGACTTTTAGTTTATGTATTGGAATTTTAGTTTATAAATTGAAATTTTAGGATATGACTTGAACTTTTGTGGATATGAGTTGAACCTTTAGGATATGAATTGAACCTTTAGGATATGAATTGGACTTTTAGTTTATATATTGGAATTTTAGTTTATAAATTAAAATTTTAGGATATGACTTAAACTTTTGTGGATATGAGTTGAACCTTTAGGATATGAATTGAACCTTTAGGATATTAGTTTATGTATTGGAATTTAGTTTATAAATTGAAATTTTAGGATATGACTTGAACTTTTGTGGATATGAGTTGAACCTTTAGGATATGAATTGAACATTTAGGATATTAGTTTATGTATTGGAATTTTAGTTTATAAATTGAAATTTTAGGATATGAATTGAACTTTTATGGATATGAGTTGAACCTTTAGGATATGAATTGAACCTTTAGGATATGAATTAGACTTTTAGTTTATGTATTGGAATTTAGTTTATAAATTGGAATTTTAGGATATGACTTGAACTTTTGTGGATATGAGTTGAACCTTTAGGATATGAATTCAATCTTTAGGATATGAATTAGACTTTTAGTTTATAAATTGAAATTTTAGGATATGACTTGAACTTTTGTGGATATGAGTTAAACCTTTAGGATATGAATTGAACCTTTAGGATATTAGTTTATGTATTGGAATTTTAGTTTATAAATTGAAATTTTAGGATATGACTTGAACTTTTGTGGATATGAGTTGAACCTTTAGGATATGAATTGAACCTTTAGGATATTTGTTTATGTATTGGAATTTTAGTTTATAAATTGAAATTTTAGGATATGACTTGAACTTTTGTGGATATGAGTTGAACCTTTAGGATATGAATTGAACCTTTAGGATATTAGTTTATGTATTGGAATTTTAGTTTATAAATTGAAATTTTAGGATATGACTTGAACTTTTATGGATATGAGTTGAACCTTTAGGATATGAATTGAACCTTTAGGATATGAATTGGAATTTTAGTTTATGTATTGGAATTTTAGTTTATAAATTGGAATTTTAGGATATGACTTGAACTTTTGTGGATATGAGTTGAACCTTTAGGATATGAATTGAATCTTTAGTATATGAATTGGACTTTTAGTTTATGTATTGGAATTTTAGTTTATAAATTGGAATTTTAGGATATGACTTGAACTTTTGTGGATATGAGTTGAACCTTTAGGATATGAATTTAATCTTTAGGATATGAATTGGACTTTTAGTTTATGTATTGGAATTTTAGTTTATAAATTGAAATTTTAGGATATGACTTGAACTTTTGTGGATATGAGTTGAACCTTTAGGATATGAATTGAACCTTTAGGATATTAGTTTATGTATTGGAATTTTAGTTTATAAATTGAAATTTTAGGATATGACTTGAACTTTTATGGATATGAGTTGAACCTTTAGGATATGAATTGAACCTTTAGGATATGAATTGGACTTTTAGTTTATGTATTGGAATTTTAGTTTATAAATTGGAATTTTAGGATATGACTTGAACTTTTGTGGATGTGAGTTGAACCTTTAGGATATGAATTGAATCTTTAGGATATGAATTGGACTTTTAGTTTATGTATTGGAATTTTAGTTTATAAATTGAAATTTTAGGATATGACTTGAACTTTTGTAGATATGAGTTGAACCTTTAGGATATGAATTGAACCTTTAGGATATTAGTTTATGTATTGGAATTTTAGTTTATAAATTGAAATTTTAGGATATGACTTGAATTTTTGTGGATATGATTTGAACCTTTAGGATATGAATTGAACCTTTAGGATATTTGTTTATGTATTGGAATTTTAGTTTATAAATTGAAATTTTAGGATATGACTTGAACGTTTGTGGATATGAGTTGAACCTTTAGGATATAAATTGAACCTTTAGGATATTAGTTTATGTATTGGAATTTTAGTTTATAAATTGAAATTTTAGGATATGACTTGAACTTTTGTGGATATGCGTTGAACCTTTAGGATATGAATTGAACCTTTAGGATATGAATTGAAATTTTTGGGTTATGTATTGGAATTTTAGTTTATAAATTGAAATTTTAGGATATGACTTGAACTTTTGTGGATATGAGTTGAACCTTTAGGATATGAATTGATGTTTTTGTGTATGAATTGAACTTTTAGGATATGAATTGAAATTTTTGTGTATGAATTGAACTTTTAGGATATGAATTGAGCCTTTAGGATATGCATTGAACTTTTGTGGATATGAATTGAAATTTAGGATTGCGTGAGGATTTTGTAGAAGGGGTTGATGACTTTATTAGACATGCAATGCAACTTCCACCAAGAATAACTTAGACACAGTACCTGGCATAGTGTGCATTTAATTGTTGTTCTCATTAGCGACAATGATGATGAGAAGGCAATGACATGCGTTTCAAACAGTGATGGTGTAGGTAGGAATTTAACATTTCCTAAATTGGTAAAAGAAAAGGTTATAGAGGAATTCTCTACTTCATTTTCCAAGAGGAAGTAGAGAATTCCTCTATAACCTCTTCTTTTATCTGCTTAGGAAATGTTAAATTCTTACCTACACCATCACTGTTTGAAACACATGCCATTGCCTTCTCATCATCATTGTCGCTAATGAGAACAACAATTGATCAAAGACACACCCTGTCGGGTACTGTATCCAAGTTACTCTCTGTATCTAAGTTCATCCCGAGTAATAGTACCACGAGGATAATCACCAAAGCCACCAGACAACTTTATGATGCCAATGAAGTAAGATGAGTTATTCAATGAGACTCGTATTGTAAAGAAAAAGAAAGAGACTGATCTAGAAAGGTGGGTCGAGGGTCGAGCCTCGACTATACATGTAAGTTTTTTACTTTTCATTAAGTATTTTGATTTACTTTTATATAAATTTTGAAATACTAATTCAATATAATTTTTCTTATAGGTTCGCTTCACAGCTGATGTGGGGGAATTCATACGCAGTCAGCCACCTAATGAGTCGGGCGAGGTAATCCAACTTTTGGATGAGGATGCTGAAAGAACACTCCTTGAGTACTTTATATACTTTGAGCTAGACAATAGAACCAGTTTTCGAATGGGCTTGTAATAAGCGTTAACTTAGTTTTGTTAGCTTAATGTGTTAGTTCTATTGAACTTTATACTTTGTTGCTTTTTATTGTTGTTGTTGTTGTTGTTGTTTATTGTTGTTGTTGTTGTTGTTGTTGTTGGCATAAAATGCATGTTTAGAATTTTTGGTAAGCTGACAGGTGGTGTAGCTGCCAAAACAGGCATTTTCTGGCAAAAATATACCAAGAAAAGCGACCAACTTTGGTCGCTAATTGGTCGCTTTTCCCTTAAAAAAAATAATTTTCTGGGCAATAGCGACCAACCTTGGTCGCTATTTAACCCAGATTTCTCAAAAGCGACCAACTTTGGTCGCTATTCTATTTTAAAAAAAAATCTGGAAATATAGCGACCAAAGTTGATCACTTATAATTAAAAAAATTATTTCTTGAAGTTAGCGACCAACTATGGTCGCTTATTTGTAAAAAATAAAATAAATAAATAAATAAAAAAGTGACCAATCTTGGTCTCTATTTTCCAGATTTTAAAATATAATATTTGGAATAGAGACCAAAGTTGGTCACTTTTTTATGATTAATAATAAATAAATAAATAGCGTATTTTACATTTAGAGACCAACTTTGGTCGCCAAAATTATATTATTAAAATAATAAAGCAACCAAAGTTGGTCGCTATAGTCTTTACCCGGAATATTTAGTCCCTAAAATAAAGGGACCAGCAATATTGCGACCAAACATGTTTGGTCGCTTTTTGGTCGTTTTTAGGTCTATAAGCGACCAACTTTGGTCGCTTTTTGTGGTCGCTTTTTGCCGGATTTCTAGTAGTGTAACCTTGCAAAGTAAGCAATCGGTAAAGTGGAACATCTGCAGAAAGTAATTATATATTATCCCATCATATCTCAAAAGAGCTGTATTTAAATTCTTTAGAGGCTCTTCAACTTAATGGCTAGTCTTTAAGGACTAAAATAACCTTAGATATCATAAGTAGTCCTTGTTTTGAAGACGATATTATTTACCGCCTCATATTACCATATGGTATCACAAAGCAAAGTAAAATGCAACAATTCATCCTTCTGCTAGATTTCAAGAAGCTGATTTTTTGCATGGAGTTGCATATCTCTCTACTCTGTCTCCTCTCTTTCTTTATTTACTTCGCAAGATAAAAGTAGCTCTTGATTACGCTGCCTTATTTCATTTTATATTTTATTTCCTTTGTTCCAAATAAACATAATTTAATTATTGTCCTAACTCGCGACATACTAATTTAGCACAATATACGTTTGCATGTGTCTCGTTATCTGTAATTGGCTAAACCAATCACCTTTAGAATAAAAAGGAAATAAATTAAAATTAAAATTAAGTAGATTTTTAATTGAAAAAGTTCTAGTACTCATGATTTTGAGACTAAATTGTAGCAAGTTCAGAAGTTGTTTTTTGTTTGGTTAATATTTTACGTGAAAAAAGGGGCCGCTAGACGTGTAAAAAAGTGACATATGTTGGGCTTTGAACTTGTAGTATCATCGTTGATTCTCATGCCTCAAATAAATAAAATCTTTTTTTAAAGATGAATTATGCTAGTCGTCTTCTTTTGTTGACCAATAAAAATGTCTAGACGATATTAATTACAACCTCCTAACTAGTAATTGTTTATAAGTTCAACATTTTCCATTTTAATGCAATACTCCTATTATTAACTAAAAATATAGTCATGATTAGTTCCTTGATTTTAGGAAGAGTATGAGGACAGAAAGACGGCTCTTAGTTTACTTGTAAAAACTATTATCATGCAACATCTTTTCTCTTTGCTTTGAGAATCCTCTCCCTGCCATTCTCCTAAAGGTGTCATCTTCTTTCTTTCTACTTTCTCTCTATTTTCTTTATCTTTCTCTTTCTTCTTTATCTTTCATACTCTTTACGATAACATATGTTCATAACGAATCATATTCATTGTTAAGAAAGAAAAAAGATTGATATTTCATTCATTCACATGTTTACATATTGAGAATGATGAGTTGCATGTTTCTTGTGATTTCTTAAATGATAAATGCACTTTTTTTTTGTTAAAATTACTTGCTTTTTATCTTTAATGAACAGGGCTCATTGTTTTGGGAGAACGGCAGGGTTTAAACGACGTGTTTTGGCATAGATTGTGATTAAGACTTTATAACAATGTCTTCATCATCTAAGGATGATCAATCATCCAATTCGCCACCTTCAGATTCATCCTCTTCGGATTCTTCATCAAATTCACCGCCATCATCCTCATCTGGTTCACCCCCTTCACCTTCATCCTCTTCAAATTCCCCATCGTCTGACTCATCATCAAATTCTCCGCCATCCCAAGATAATTCATCTTCATCGAATGATTCAAATTCCCAATCTCCCCCTTCTCAAAGTAATTCATCACCTTCTCCGCCATCTGGGGATAGTAATAACTCATCTTCTTCCGGGGATAATAACAACGGCAATAATAACAACAACATTGACAATAGCAACGGGAACAACAACAATAACAACGGCAACAACAATGGGAACAACAGCAGCAATCACAACAACAATGACAATAATAGTAATAATAACAACAACAATGGAAACAACAACGGCAACAACAACAACAATGGTAATAACAACGGTAACAACAACAACAACAATGGTGATAGCAACAACGACAACAACAATGATAACAAGAACAACAACAACAATAATGGGAGCAATAACAACGGCAATAGCAACAACAATAACAATAATGATCATAGCAACACTAACAATAATAATAACAATAAATCTTCACCTCCATCAAAATCCTCAAATTCAAATGGTGGTTCGCCGCCTCCTCCACCCCCACCACCTCCTCCACCACCACCACCACCATCTCCCTTTTCTCCCAACTCTGGAGCTCTTTCCCCTCCGAAGCATAAGTCGCCACCGAGCAAGTCGGACGTAGATCATAATGGCAAATCTAACGATAACGGGACAGCCATCATTGTAGGAGTTGCTGCAGGAGCAGGACTATTACTTCTTGTCATGCTAGTCTTCCTTATATCTTGTTGCAAACGCAAAAGGAGAAGGCCACGTGACCAAATGGGCTACTACAGGGACAATTCTCATGGAGGCAAGAGTATGTGAATTGCTTTTATTTCATATTTATACTTTCTTTTTCACCGTGAAATCATCATATATAAACTTGAAATTTGAGCTCATTGATTTAAATTTGTTATCATCATTAGATGTTGAAATAACAGGCTATAATGCCTAAAAAATGAAAAACATAATAAGCAGAAGTGGAACTTACTTCCTTGTTATCATGTCTTGGTATTTGACAATAATTTCATGCAATATCCAGGTACTGACTACTATAATAGTGGACAATATGGGAATTGGCACAACAACAAAGTTCAATCTACTGAACATATGGTAAAGATGCCTACTCCTCAACCTGTCAGTACTAATGTAAGTTCAGAACTCAGTTGGCCAATAGCACCTCCACCACCACCTCCAATGATGAGCAGCAGTGAAATGAGTTCTGCTGCTTTCTCTGGTCCACATCAACCTCCATTGCCACCTCCACATCCATCAATGGCTCTTGGTTTTAACCAAAGCAGTTTCACGTATGACGATTTGTCAGCAGCAACTGGAGGATTTTCTAAGGCCAATCTTTTGGGACAAGGTGGTTTTGGATTTGTACATAAAGGGGTGTTGCCTAATGGTAAGGAGATAGCAGTTAAAAGTCTGAAAGCAAATAGTGGGCAAGGTGAACGAGAATTTCAAGCTGAGGTTGAGATCATTAGTCGTGTCCATCATCGCCATCTTGTATCTTTAGTTGGATATTGCATTGCTGGATCTCAAAGGTTGTTGGTGTATGAGTTTGTTCCTAATGGCACTCTTGAATATCACCTTCATGGTACGTATGCTTTAATTTGTATATAACCAACTTAAAGAATTACCCATGAAAGTCTTTATTTGACATTTTTTCTTTGCATCCTATATATAGGACCTGGTCGCCCAGTTATGGACTTCCCTACGAGGCTTAAAATTGCACTTGGATCTGCCAAAGGTTTTGCCTACCTTCATGAAGATTGTAAGTTGAATTTTGTATATAGTTTGAGGTACATTCGCTTTCCATCACAAACTACTTAGCTTTGTCATATAAATTATGTACAGGCCACCCTCGCATCATTCACAGAGACATTAAAGCTGCAAATATCCTACTGGACCATAACTGTGAAGCTAAGGTATTTGCTTATGCTTTAGACTAACCACTTTTTAGGCAAATTTCTAATTCACTTTAATTCAAACAAATGTTTAAACTGTTCCAATGTCGTTTTCAGGTGGCTGATTTTGGACTAGCTAAGCTTTCCTCAGACACTAATACACATGTGTCAACACGTATCATGGGTACCTTTGGGTAAGTAATCCGTTTTTCAGTTCTACTATATATAATTGGTCAAATATCCACCATACTACAAAAGGTTGGAATAAAAACATTACCCTGTCTGTATTTATGAAATTTGAACAAACAGGTACTTGGCACCAGAATACGCTTCAAGTGGCAAGCTAACTGAAAAGTCAGACGTTTATTCTTATGGTGTTATGCTTTTGGAACTTATAACTGGGCGTCGTCCTATCGACATTAACAGTGATGATGACACCTTAGTTGAGTGGGTATGTTTTCATTAATGATATAATTGAAACAATTTTTTTGGCTTACAAGACATGATCTATGAATGCAAACACGTATGCACTTAAATTAATTATTTAAAGTTACATTATTAAATACATATATATACATATATCCAGGCTAGGCCAATTCTCGTTCGTGCAACAGAGGGTGGAAACTATGATGAATTGATAGATCCACGTTTGGAGGGAAATTTTGATGCCCAAGAGATGCTATGTATGGTGGCTTGTGCTGCTGCATCCATCAGACATTCTGCAAGAAGACGTCCAAAAATGAGTCAGGTTAATTAGCTTTTTGTTTTTGTTCAATAAAGCCTCATTATGCATAGACCCTGACACGTATATTAACATTCCAAAGTAAAATACATCAAGACGAAGGACATAGTGCCTAATTACTACTCCATAGTCTAGCTAGCATTTAAATTCTATTGACAAAATTGGAGTTGTAGCCTAATAGTACCAGCAAATAATAGGGTTTCAGTTCTACCAAAAGGCTTCCCCTGGAAGCTTCACACTTCACAGACACATATATAGGGTTCGAATTTCTAATGCTAAAAGAGAGATTGGCTAATAAAATAATTATGTTGTAGATTGTACGTGCTTTGGAAGGTGATGTTTCTCTGGATGATTTGAACGAGGGAATGAAAAAGAGCCATAGCGCAATGTTTGGTTCTGGTGAAAGTTCCGAATACGACGGAGGTTCATATGACGTTAAAAAGTTCAGGAAATCTGGAATGTCGAGCCAAGAATTCACAGGCAGTGAACATGGTACTACTGGTGAATTTGTCCATTCCGCTGGTGAATCTCAAGAACTTCGGCAGAAAAAACTCAGTCCTTGAGCAAAAGATTCGTCTTTGAGGTATAAACAATTACAATCATTTTATTATAGATACAACTCACGTTTTATGGACTTACAAGGATGCTTTGAGCATTGAAAAATGGTATTCTTGTGGAATAATAATGTATTTCCCCATCCATTGTGAAGCTCTAGAGATTAGACTGAGGGTGGTAAAGTGTAAAACATCTCCCCATCATTATGTGGCTGGGTTTATTTATCAGTCGAGTCATTTTGTTTTGTTTGAGTTGAGGAGTTGGGATTATAATTGTGAATTACTTTCAATATATTCCTCCGATGTATGTACTTATTTATTAATATTTTGTTTATGTATACTTCTCCGTATAAGCAGCTGTAGTATAATATATTTAGATATTTCATTTTGTTTCTCATTTTATATTTCAGTTGAGACCTTTTTCCTTATTTAGCTTCAAATTCCAGTAATGTCTTGTCTATCCTCATTTTAACGTCCATACCAACTTATAATCTATATCTATCTATCTATCTATCTATCTATTTATCTTTCTATCTATACTCTATTAAAAGCATGAATTCTATTTTTTTGCCCTTTAAAATAGATTTTACATTTGAAAAAAAAACTGTAAATTTAATTTTTTTCTTATTATTTAAAACTTAAAAATCAACTAAAATTTTTGTTTTAAAATCTTTTCTCTTTTAAACTATGTACTAAGTCCAAGCATTTAGGACTTTAAAATTGATTAATATACTACCTTGTATAAATTATTTCTTTATTTGGAGTATGTAATACTACTTTAAATGTAGACAATTAGTTTGCATATAAACGATAAGGTAACTTCAGTTGAAAAGAGTTTGAACATATATTTATTATATCTATATTATATTATATATTAAAAGCACAAAAATCCCTTAGAAAATTTTTTTCGCTTTTTTTTTACCTTTAAAAGATAGAGTTCACATAGATAAAATAATTTATTTTTAATTTTTTAATATTTAAAAATATATATTTAATTATTTTTCTAAACATTGAGGACTTTAAAATAAAGTATAACTTTATGTATAAATCTTTTCTTATTTGACCCATATAAGAAGTCCCAAAATTTAGAACTTTAAGTTTAAATAAGATTTAATTTCTACAAATATTAATAACGTGCTTTATTTTACACGTAACTTTAAATTGTGAGAATATTGCTTCTTATAATTGTTTGTTATTTTTATTTTGTTAGAGTTCAAAATTATTGTTTTTATAATTTTGGATGTCGCAACTAATTATCATGAACTAACACTTAGGAGATAGGACGAGGTAAATTATAATTCAACGACTTTAATGTAAAGCATTTTTCTCCTTCGATTGAAAAAACATAGTATTTTATATCTCTTAGAATGGAGAATGGAGCTTTACTTGCTCGGCGAACGAGCTTGATCAACCTCCCTCGAAAGATTCGGGGCTTGTAAAGACAAAACAGGTGATTGAGGGTGAACCGAGGTGCTTTGGTGTCGTTTATAAAGTGGCGGAGGAGGATTATGATCCTTCAAAAGGACGGGTGAATCTGCACAAGGCAGACCTCGTACCTTTTGCAGAAGCCGAGGATTATAGGATCCACTGAGGCGAGCGTGAAAGGGTAAATGTAAACACTTAGATACGCCTCCACGTGGGTGGTGGTGTCTTTGTTGGGTCTGGAAACTGATAAGTGGAGATTTTGACTACTTATTAGCACCTTTTTGCTTTTGTTTTAGTCTGAAAGTATTGATTTATGTTTCCGAAACTAATAAAATTATACAAATTACAGGAATATTGGAAGTTTGGTCTCCCATGATGAAATCCGACTCAAAAAAATTGTTCCGAAACACAAGGCAATGAAGGAAGCAGAAACAAAGAAGTGCGGTTCGCAGAAGGATTTCTACGGCCGCAGAAGAAAGTGCGGACAATAGAATTTCATCTACCCCAAGTAAATAACCCAACAGGATTTTTACAAATATGCGGAGCACACATGAATTGTACGGCCGCAAAACAGGGTCTGCACTGACAAGTAATTTAGAGTTCAGAGAGTATGTAGAAGACCATGTCCTGGTGCTTTGCGGAAGTGTGGACCACACAAGAATTGTGCGGCCAAAGAAGTTGCTTCGCAGCCATAATCCAGAAATGTGCGGCTATAATCCAATCTCCTGACAACTGAAGAAATCTGCGGATCGCACAAGGAATTGTGTGGTCGCAAAACCTCCTGAGGGGCATTTTTGTCAGCAATTTTTGGCCCACTATAAATAGACGAGTTTCACAATTTTAGGTCAAGTTTTGAAAAAAAAAAGTTGTTATAGCCATTACCTTTTACTACTTTAGGAAGTTTGTAACCATTTTAGTATTTTTACATTATCTTTTACCATTTTAATCTATCATTTTAATCTTTGATTATGAATTTAATTAGCTTTTCTTCAATTCCCATTATGAGTAGCTAGATTCTTACTAGGGTTGTGACTCAATCCTAGTATGTAAACCTTATGGGTATTTAATTTAATACATGTTTATGATTGTGTATTGATTATTTAGCTTAGTTCATGCTTCAATTTTAGAATTAATTGTTGCAATCGTTGATTCATACTTTTTTGACTTAGTTTCTACTTGAGAAAGAGGGACCTAGTCTAGGATAACTTGGCTAATAAGGAAGTGGACTAATTGAGAGTTGATTAGCCTAATTAAAAGGTTCAAACTAGAGATAGTACGAACCCGAGTTGAGCTCATATCAACTATTTTGTTTGATACCCATTTGGACTTGAGAAAGCCAAATTGGACAAAATAATTCTCTGACCGAGAGATATTGAGTGGGTAATGTAGAGTTGAGAGCTATAATACACCCCAATCAACGAAACAAGCATTAACGTCTTTATCCCATTAGAAGAATACATGGGTTATGGTCACATCCCTAGGCTTTTAAGCAATATGAAAAAATACCAAAAACATTCATCTCTAGTTTAATTTCCTTAGCTTGCAATCATTAGAGTAATAGTAGAAGTAAAAACCAAAACTTGTTGTGGAAGTGCAATTTTAGGTAATCCATTCACTTTATTCAAATATATACTCCTAACACCCCTTATAACTCTCTGTGGATTCGACCCCGACTTATACTTGGGTAATTTATATTTCATACGACCGACACCAAAACTTTTATATATGTTAGCTATATATTTAGGTTTGTTTTTGGAATATCTTCTTTTCCTTCCATGTTACTAACTTGTGTGAAACAGTTTTAGGTACAACCATGGCGACAAACAATGAACTCGGAAATATGCCTTTGGGGATGTGGACGTCAAGGATGAGCAAGTTGAGGAGGTTCCTCTTGAACCTCAAGCCAATATAATAGGCCGAGTGCCTCATTACAATGTACCCACTCCACCCCCACCTCCACCACGAGCGGATCCACACTGGGTGTTACCCAATGAAAGATATGCTAGTATAATAGTCCCTCTCCATATTAGAGCTGTCAACTTCTAAATCACCAATGTGATGCTCACTTTGCTTGAACAACGGGGTTTCTTCATTGGTGCTCCAACTCAAAATATGTATAAACACTTGAAGGTGTTTGTGGATACTTGTTGGGGGAGCAAACAAACAAATATCTTCGAGGATGCATTGAGGCCAAGGCTTTTTCCCTTCTCTATATGGGGGAAAGCTTTAGATTGGTTGGAATGATTACTGAACCATTCCATTCACACTTGGTGTTGCATCCCATGTTTTCGTACGTGAGAGCACATCATAAGTCAATTGATGTAAGCTAAAAAATGAGATTGTCATTGAAAGTACATAACGTAAGTTCATCATGTTATCTTGGAGGTTACAATTCTTTAAGATCATGAATAACAAGTACCAAAAGGGTTGGAAAGCATAGACGCTAAACGAATTGAAGAAAATAAGTTTTATCGAAAGTCGACAAGTTTGGAATGTTATAACACGTACTTTTAGGGTAAAACTAGGGTGAATAACATGATAAGAAGGTTAATTTATGAGTTATTTTAGTCGTATAATAGTCGTGTGTTATTTTTTTAAGTCAAGCGAGTTGTGGAACAAAAGTTGGCAAAGGTCATAACAAGTTACATTCATAATGTGCTGAAATATAGGTCAAATGTAGCACACGCCCTAAAT